>NW_026648522.1:0-48846 GCF_030028045.1 Hippopotamus amphibius kiboko | reverse complement strand
ACAAGGGAATGAGGTCTTGCCATCCGCGGAAACATGGAGAGACCCAGAGGGCATTGCGCTACACAAGATACCTCAGGTCGCAAGACTATCATGTCTGTGAAGAACGTGCACAGCAATACACACACATGAACACAAAGAAGGAACCGCAAACAGGTTCATCGACACCTAAAAGGAACAAATGGGGGGTGGCAGAGAGGGAGGGAGGGGGGAAGAGGGAGACGAGTGCAATAGGTGAGGGAGAGGAAGCGGTGCACACTTCTAGTTATGAAATAAACAACTCACTCGCAGGATGTCATGTACAGCAGGCGGAATAGAGTCCATCCTACTGTCATGACATCGAATGGTGACAGACAGTAACGAGACTTATCACGGAGATCCCTGGGTCATGTGTAAACATAGCCACTCGCTAGGTATACACCTGAAAACCAATATACTCTTGTCAGTCTGTTAGACTTCAATTTTAAAAGGGCGGGGGGAGGAGGGAGGGAGGGGGGAGGGGGGCAAGAGAAAAGGAGGAAGAGGGAAGAGGAGGGTGGTGGGGGAGGAGGAGGAGGGGGAGTAGGAGGAGAGGAGGAGGAGGAGGAGGAGAGGAGAAAAAGATGCTTGCCTTGAAGAAATCAACAAAAGGAAAGAGCGAGAGAGACAGAGGCAGAGAGAGACGCGAGATCAAGAGTGGACACTCAGGTGACTGCAAGAGTTAAGGAGATTAAGACAAGAAACAAACTCCCAACAGTAGTTTGGTAAATCCAAAATCAAGATTTGGATATCATGCTGGCATCAAGCACCAACCCTTCTAAATGGACACAAAGACACACAGGCCTCCCTCACTTGGGGCGGGGGGGTCGTCAGGACCAGGGAAATGACCATGCAAGCGGAAGCTGGAAAAGGCAACCTTGTTCATCCACGGCGGAAACATACCATGGTCCCACAGCATTCAAACATTGTATCAAAACATGTACAAACGGCTCTTCCTCACTCCCAATGAAAACTGCAGAGAACGTCCAAAACAGCAACGTATGATTTGCTTAGTAGATTGTCATGGAGAGCCTCGACCAGAAAGCATCGCTTTCGGTTTGTAACATCATAGGAACAGCAGTCTCAACAGCGCTTGCCTTCTTGGCGCAGTATCATTTCTACGCCTGGATACACAGTCCTACTTTGGGGTGGGGGGGGTGGGGGTGAGGGAGCCCTGCCAGCAGTTCCTATTTTTCAAAGCAGACCTCTTCCCCCTCCCCCAACCACCACCACCATTTTTCTTATTTTTTTTCTCTTTCCTCTGGTCTCAGGTTCTGCCCAATCCAGTCCACTGGCCTCCATCCCAGGCCACTGTGGGCTGTGTGCACAGATTTGCAAGATGAAGACAGTTCTCCCCAGAGAACCGGGCAGCCACCCGGCTGAGATCTAAAAACCGATCTGCTCATGCAATTCCACTTTTTCTTTTTCTCTTTTAAATGGGCTTCTTTCTGTCAAGGAGAAGATTTCCAAATCAAAAGGAGACTGAAAGATTTCTAGGTTCCACAGCTTCAGGATTCCATGGATCGGGGGTGTCAAAAAGTCTGTGCAGGGCCTTCAGTAAAGGCCGTCTTTCTCAGCGCACACAAGTCAACCTGAGACCAAGGCAACCTGAGGGCAAAACCCCTCGCTTGATTTCATTTCTCCCATTAGGCCCCGAACATCAGAGCGCGTGTGACAGAGAGAGAGAGAGAGAGAGAGAGAGAGAGAGAGAAACCCCACAAAAGAGAAACAAACGAAAACCCCAGCAAAGGTTCCATACATTGTTCGCCAGGATTGGAAGTGATGAGGTCGTTGCGGGGGAGGGGGAGAATATGCGGAGGGCACTTGGAAACCTCGCGGTTGCAGCCAGCAGGTGCTGACAGATACGTTTTTGAAAGCGGCTGGCGGCGCCCTTGAGCTTCCTACGGTTCTGACCATACCCGTTCTCAGGGAGGTGGCTGTGGAGCCCAGGATAGGCCACGCCAAAATGCACCTCCGTGGCACAGTGATCATTTGGCGTGACGGTGACCTCAAGAAGGCGGCCAACACAAGAGGGACCCTCGGGCTCTCCTTTGTGTCTCCCTGAAAGCGAGACATCCATCTCTCTCTCGGGTGAAAGGCGCACTCCCTGCATCCGCACCTGGAGTTAGGAGGACGCTCCGATCCCCAAAGTAGGGAATTCATTCGGGCCGAGAAGCCTAGGGAGACAAACACTGTGACTTCTTTCAGGGACCCCCACAAGCCCAAACTCTGTTTAGATTCTTCCTTCCCTCAGGGCGCACCCGAAAGCTAAGTCTCTCGGTCTGATCCCTGTCTCACACATGTACTGTCCCTTGGTCTACACAGTCGAAAAGCTGCCCGCCTCAGCCACTTCTCAGGGCTAGAAGGTAAAACAACAACAACAACAACAACAACAACAACAACAACAAACGAACACGTGTTCCCGCTCCCGCTTCCTCTATCCGCCTGCCTTGAGTCCATGTTAGGATGAGTCCAGCCACGAGGACTCAAGAGGGGCAGAGGGGGAGATTTCCCCCTCCCCCAAACAGGAAGGCATCTGGAACTCTCTTCCCAGTGGCCACCCGGCTCAACTCTGGGTGCCTGAACCCTAGTTTGCCTCCTTTCGATTTTTAAATGCTCTTCCCTGGGTTAGAATCACAAGGAGAGATGCTCACGCGTGTATGTCTTCCAAGTTTTACGTGACATGGGGCAGCCCTCCTAAGAAAGCAAAGAAAGACTCAGAGAAGTGGCAACACCTACAATCTCTTCGGTTCTGCTGAGGAGAGGGAGGAAATCTGGGAAAGTAACTATACTATGGCCCGGGCTGGCGGGCGCCGGGGGTGGGGGTGGGGGGGGCGGGGGAGAGTTAAGGGAGCTAAAGGAGGATGAGATTTCTTAGAAACTCATTCTTAGGCACAGACACATTGGAGGGATGCGGGACCCCACCTCTTCTTTTCCCTTGTGTTGGGAAGATCATTTGGCTCCTGCCAGCTGGGGTTTCATTCCCCCACGAATCATCAGGCGAGTGCTCTGGAGAAAAGAGCGAGAGCACAGGTCAGGAGAAGATGGAGAAGATGGCTGCCGGATGCCCGGGGCCACACGGATGTCTTCGGGGGCACAGGCACGTCCACGATCTGTGCACCATGTCTACGGCAGATTGGGTGTGTAGGTCATTTTGAACAGGCTCCCATCCACCTGCCCTCATTGGGGTCCTGTCTCCAGCTCACCTGAGCGGTGCCGTCACGGCTAGGCGAAGACAGGGCTCCTCCAGGGGCGGGCCCGTGCCAGAGAAAGGGAGACGGCAGTGAAGTCATCGAGCTTCGGGTACTTCTACCAGAGTGACTCTCCTTCATCAAGTCCCCGGCAGGTGGAGGGACACGTCTTTCTGACACAGTGGGGCCAGGGGAGGCTTAGAAAAAGGCTTCTGACAACCGCACCATCAAGTATGAGCTCTCCGTTTCCTTGACGGAAGAGTCCCCCACTTTCCCAAGTGGTAGAGCTAGGAACGGGCCCCTCGGGTCCCATCTTACACGTGAGAATGACATGCTGACTTTACTCCTCTTCAAGGCGGAGTTTGTAAAAGGTCAGCCCTGGAGGAAGGACCCAGCTTGTCAGTCCTCTCATGCTATCATCCAAGCCAAGGAGAGCCGTGCCAGAGCTCCACGGAAGGAATACGGCGATCGGCTGCCTTTGGAGAAGATGGCTCTGTGAGCAGCAGCATGGAAACCAACCGAGAAGCAGGGGCCACTCTAGAGGCCAGCAGGGTCCTTAGGGGCCCAGCCAGGCCAGGCCAGGCCAGGATGGAGAGAGGGGATGGAGCCGGACCTTTGAGGCCCTAGCCTCCACAGCACCTGGGATTCTGCTGGGATTCTTGAGAAACTCGCTCCACATTCTAGAAGGGCCTGCGTGTAACAAAGATACGAAGCCATACTTTCCTTAAAGAGCACCTGCCCTCAGGAAGTGGCACTCAGCATGCTCGCTGGTGATGGGCCAGACACACCCATAGACACTCAGGTTCCAGGGAAAAGCTTTGCTCAGCTCTTTCTCCCCTTCCGTCCTCAAAACACAAAGCCATCGCTTCCGGATACCAGGGAAGCTCTCAGGTAGGTTGTGCTGGGGCGGGCGCCAACTAGAACTGTGAAGAGGGGAGATCGGAGCCGCAGAAGCTCTGGGGCCCCGAGGAAAGATGCCGCCGATCCACCTCTCGCACCTTCCTCTCAGCGGGAGGGCCAGGGACTCTCCCTCCGCACAGGATCCTGGCCACGCACGAGGGAGGGCCCACACCCACTTTCCTGCTCCTCTTTGCTTGGGGTGGGTTCAGAGACACTGGACTCGGCTCATCCCTCTCCACAGCGGCTCGTCCCTCTCCACAGCCGTGCACAGCAGGCAGCAGAGCAGAAGAACAAGAGCTGGCATCGTCCACCATTCCCAGAGCTGCTCCATTCCCGTCAATGCGCATCCGGATGGGGCGCACAGACAGGGCGCTCGTCCTGAGGTCACCGTGTCGCTCCAGGTGCGGATTCCCGAGATGGTGACATCTCGGTCGAGGAGACCGTCCCCTGTGAGACCACAGGCTTGGCAGTATTGGCGAGAGCATGCTTCGTGGGCCATCTGCAATTCCATGTCACCGGAAACATACCGTGTCAAACTTGTGCTCGGCCTCCAAGTCAAAGGGCTGCCTGAGGACTTTGACCGACAATTCCAGTTGCTCCTGGCCTAAGAGACACAACTTCTCCCAAGGAAACAAACCGTAACACAATGGAAAGTCTGACCTACCTCAAGACGCGTGTTTGACGTGGCACGGCCATGTCCGGAGGCTCATGTGACTTCCATGCGGGGGCAGCCTGGGAACCGCCTTTCTGAGTCTCCCCCTCCCCGTGCGACCCCAGGGTAGGGCTGGTGCAAAGAGAACGCTGGATGGGATGTAGGCATTGGAAGTGAAGCCACAGCCAAGGCTCTCTGCAGGCTGTCGCCATCCCACATGGTGACAGGTGGGCACAGAGGTGCAGGGTGGAAGGCTGTCCATCCCCACACACACACACACACACACCCGCCGCCCTGCGTCTGGCTAGTGTTCCCAGCTGGTGCCCCCTGGACGACAGTGACCCAGGCCACTCCTGGCTGCCTGGCCGCAGATCCACCGAGGGACAGCTGTGCCTTCCCCCGAGTCTCTCCATGTCTCCCCTGTGGCCCCGCACATCGGTGGCTACCTTTCCCTGCGGGCGCTGACAGCTCCATCGGCACTGCCACCTCCGCCACTGCCACCGGGCACTCAGAGGACTGAGAGCCACAGCCTTCCCTCCCCTCCCCTCCCCTCCCCTCCCCTCCTCCGCAGCCAAGCCCAGCCCTGCCCTGCCCAGCTGCTCCCAGGCCTCTGGAAGGTCCAGTTCCTAGAACGAGGTCTTCATTCCTGTGACTCCCACGGTGTCTCTGTTTCCATGACACAGACCGGCTATGTTGTCCCGACAGTAGGACACACACAGAAACCCTGTGTGAAAATCATGAGGCTGACAGCATCATTAGTCATCTGAGACAGAAAATCAATAAAGATATCGTATTAAATACACATAATTATAGGTAGGGGTGTGTGTTTGTGTGTGTGTGTGTGTGTGTGTGTCTGTCTGTCTGTCTGTTTGTCTGTCTGTCTGTATCTCACTGCAGCATTCACACAAGCATTGCCAGCCAAGCAGAACCTCAGGTCTCTGTGATAATTGTCCCTGGGGATGTTCTGCCGACTGTCACGCAGAGACCGTCGTTGTACGGAGACACAGGTAAAGACGTGTGTTTGTCAAGACAGGAGAACACAGAAAACACATCCTGTTTCACAGGGATGAACTAGTGTCATGATGCCAACCTGGGGACATGGGCTCCCGTTCACGCTCCTGGCCAGGCCCTGCAAGCATTAGGGGACCATCGCTTCTGTCCTTGTATGGGCCGCTCACTGCACCGAGTTCTTAGTCACCTCACGTAGCCCTCACCGCAAATCCACACCTTGAACGTGGTCCTCCTTCCTCATCGCCACCGCCACCACGTTCCTCCTGGTCTCTTTAAACACGCACGCGTCCCTGGTGGGTGGGGTAAGGAGCCAGCTCCCCCCACCCCACCCCACTCCGGTGCCTGCCTGCCTGCCTGCCTGCCTGCCTGCCTGCGTGCATGCGTGCGTGGAGTAGAAGCAGGGAATGTTCTGTCGTTCCCCCTTCCCAACCCGCGAACGAAGGAAACCTTCGTGTATCTTTCTATACTTTATATGCTGTCGCCTACATGTGTTCCCCCATTTTTCTTTATCCACAAGAGCTCCCTGCAGTCCCCACTCTCTGTATGAACGGCATTCACACACATCCAAAGTGAATTTATTTCAGCTTCTATCGGGTGGCATATCCAGATAGATCCTTTAGGTCAGGAAGCACAGAAACACAGCCAAGTCGAGTGAGTGCTGAACCAGAGTCATTTAGGAATCCTATGAGGTGACCAGTGTGGAAGGAGCATGTGTTCCAAGGCACTTCTTTTGATGTCTTAGGTTTACCTAGCCAGCAATGCAGATCCCATGAAAGTGGCCAGAGATCTTTTCTCCATAGGCTCTCCTGTTACGGAATGCAAGTGTGTTCCCGCGCCCACGGACGACACACAGTGAGGCCAAACAAGGGGACACGTCAGAGTTTGGGGCAGGGGAAGGTTTCTAGCATGGCCGAGCAAGGGGAGGGTGGGAATCTTTCTTTTCCAGAAAAGTTAGAACTTCTCTCAAGTTGCATGGGCCCAGAAAATGCTTTCTCCTCTTCGATCGTCAGTCAAGGAAAGGTAGCACCTGGTTTTTCACGAGGAGATTTTCTTCCTAATTCCAGTTATCTTATAAAATAAAGAAGAAAAATTCTGTTAATGTTTCACATAAGCGTCCAGGACTATTTCACTTCCATGATTTGAAGAAATGTTATTTTCTCTCTGACTGACACTGTCCTTGAAGGACCAAGCTAAACTTCTAAGGAGCCAAATTCCAAATCATTTTGAGACTAGGAAATACAAAGTGTAGTGTCATAGATTGATTGATCGATCCATTGATTTCATCAGACAGCAGTCGTCACTTCTAAGATTATTTGAACACCACTAACTCTTGTGTAACAAAGTTGAGATGTCTGCGCTCGAGCATGCACACGCGCGCACGCGTGTGTGTGTGTGTGTGACTCATAAGGGGATGTTTTCCATAGCTGTGCACTATGGCACTGCAGGATCTCTGGCTGCTGAGTACTCAGAGGTGCAAGCCCCGATACAGAGCTTGGACTGTGAAGTTATGCATGGGTTCTCAATGGTGTGTGTGGGGTCGGCCCCCCTAATCCCCCATGTTGGTTGTTCAATGGTCAACTCTAATATATAGATCAGAGAGGATATCATCCATGTGCTTCATATGAATAACTTTCCCAAATAATCTTTATCTTTTTCAAAGGAAGACATCCTGTAATCCATTTCATAAGATGCTATTGGGAACCTACTCCCCCAGCATGTGAATTATCCCTACAGAGCGCAAGATCCCTGAGAAGGAGGAGCCCTGCACGCTGAGACACCAGGAAAGTAGGCTTTTAGATGATATTGTCTGCTTCTCATGGGATGACGGTGTCTACTGATCCTATTCAAGTGTGTAAAATGAGAGCCCCCTGGCAAGGATCAGCAGAAGGTCTTTTCTGCTGGGCCCTGGGCTCTTCCTTAAAGTGGGGAGGCCAAGAGCCTCAAGAAGGAAGAAAGGAAGGAAGGAAGGTGGGAGGGAGGGAGGGAGGGAGGGAGGGGAGGGTTTGCCCAGTGCCATCAGGCCCGTGTGTCACCCTAAAGAGAAGGGCAGCCATTGCCACTGCTGGAATCATGTCCCCATTTCCTGGGCAGGACATTCAAGAAGGCCTCCTCCTGTGTGTTTCGTGCATCACCTCGACGGTGCCCCCAGGAATAGTCACCGGAGGAAACTGTGCAGCTGAGCCAACCTGCCTGGGAACACGGCCTCCTTCCTTTAAGAAGTGGAAAACTCGCCCAGTGCTCTCTCTGTTGTTGTTTTTCCGGTCCTTATCCTTGTCCTTGTCGTCGGCGTCATCGTCGTTACTGTTGTTAACAAGTGAAAGATAGTGAGTCAGAAAGAGAAAAACAAATATTGTATATTCACACATATATGTGGACTGCAGAAAAATGGTACACATCAACTGGTGTGCAAGGCAGAAATAGAGACACAGATGTAGAGCACAAACATATGGACACCAAGTGGGGAAAGTGGGGAGGGTTGGGGGGGAATGAATTGGAAGATTGGGGTACCAAATTGTACACTCTAAATATATACAGTTTATTGTAAAACATAAAAAGAAAATAAGTTAAAAAAAGAAAAAGTGAATGATGCCTCCGTCTAGAGGAATACTTGGCAGTTATTATGTTCAGGACCATTTCTTTTTCGGCCATTGATGGAAAACTCCTTGGATCCTGTTAGCATTTATGGATTCAAGGAGTGCAGTTCTTCATAGGTTCTGTCACGTCGTTAGGAGGGGAATCCTCATCAAGTTGCTTCAACGAGGACTACGTGTCCTTCAGATGCGGAGATGGAAACGAATGGTGCGCTGCGGGGCGGTGGGGGGGGCGGGGGCGCGATGATAGGCACCCAGGACTCCTTCCCCCAGGCCTCCTTTTGTTCCCTCACTGCTTCCTGGAGAAGGGACACCACACCCCACCCCCACACACACACCCTCTAGGTGTGCTATTTGCTGTCCATAATTTCACGTGCCCTTTGGGCATGGCTGATAGAGACGGACATGAAGCAGCAGGACGGCAAGCTGGCACCTGGGCCTAGGGAAGTTTCACAAGTGAAATATCAGAACTGGAGCTGGGACAGACATGCCTCCCCTTCCCGGGGCCGGGGATGGGGGGGTGGGGTGCAGAAGCTGGGCTGGGGGAGCTGGAGACGAGGGGCACAGAGAGAGGCGGGGAAGGGAGGCCCCTCGTGGGCCTGGGAGAGACGGGGATCGGGGGGCGGGGCGGTGGGGGGCAGGGGGCCACTGCTGACCAGCCTCGGTTCGGGTTCCCTGTCCCCCATCCTGCTGAGAACTTGCCTTTGCTTCCTGCCCTCAGGTGTGCGAGAGGAGCATGTTTCTTTTCAATAAAGACCAATACATTATGTCACACTGTGTTTGGTTTTGCTTGTTCATGTTCCAGACGAGGCCAAAGAACTCTCCCAGGGGAGGTGTGGGTACAAAGGATCTGACAGGATGGGAGGGTGCGGGTCCGTGCATGGGCCAAGAAATCCAGAAAATCTGTCGTAGCTGAGACTCAGGCCTTTTTCAGAAATAGGCCAAGAGAGTTCAGCTTTGACCATTCCCTGCCAAGTAGTCATCACAGGTGCTTCCTGGAAGGGATTGAGTTGCAGAAACCAGCGTGGCCCGCAGCCCTCAGGTCTCAGCCCGGCAGGCAGGCAGGCAGGCAGGCAGCGGCTACTGTCTGTTGGTCCCGCCCCACCCCGCCCCCGCCCCCGCCCCCGCCCCCGCCTGCTTCTCCACCGCTCGCTCCTTCCCAAGTCGCCAGGGGCCGATTATAAACCAGTGGAGGGGGGGGAGCGTGTGGGGGGTGGTGTCAGTGAAGAAGATTTGTAGATGTTAGGGTGGAAGCAACTTTAGCAGTTTGAAATGGCTGTGATGATGGGTGTTTGGTTCGACTTTCAGAGTGGCTCTCACAGAAACAGGCACCAGGATGGTTTCCATAGGAGCTGTGGTGGCCATGTCTCTAAAGTTTTCACCAAGTCCTCCAGCTTCGGTCTGTAGGGCTTCAGGCAAAGGGCCGTTTTCGTTGTCAGTGATGCCAAGTCAAAAGGGTGGGCTGGGCGAAAGTGGGAAACATTCATGGAGAGAGTTGTAGCCCGATATTGGGGGCAACTTGAAAGACTTCAGGATCCAGTCCGGTTTTCAGGTTAAAAGCAGCACCCTAAGGAAAATGAATAGCACCAGAATCTCATATCCACAAGTGTGTATTCCCGTTTTATGGAAACGTAACGTGGGCCTCTAAGGAACGCATGCAAGTGACTCTCTTGCCAAAGAAATAAGGAGCCTCACGGAGAGTTTCTGAATTCTGGACGGAGCAGGTAGGGAGAAAAAGAGAAGTGATTCCATTTTGCTGACAAGGGTACAAGTCACCAAATGGATGTCCAACTTTTAAAATAAATTGGGTTTTGTTTGTTTTCATTTTCCCTTGTAGCTGGCAAAGAAAAGATTTCACAATCCGTCCTGTTCTCTCTCTCTCTCTCTCTCTCACTCAGGTTAGGAGATTCTTTTCTGTTTGAAATAATTGAAGCATTTATAATGTCGTGCAGTTTCAGGTGTACAGCACAGTGATTTAGATAGAAAGATAGGTAGATAGATAGATGATAGATAGATAGATAGATAGATAGATAGATAGATATAGATAGATTCTGTTTCAGATTTTTTTCTCTTATAGGTTATTACAAAGTATTGAGTATAGTTTCCTGTGCCAAGTCGTAAGAGCTTGTTGATTATCCACTTTATGTATAGGAATGTGTATATGTTCATCCCAAGCTCCTAAGGTATCCGCACCCTGCCCCCCACCCCGGCTTCCCCAATCAGTCCTATTGTAGACAAGTAGTCATACACACACTATCATCCTAGCCCTCAGTTCATTCAGCCCCACGTAGGTCACTCTTTCTTCTCGGAGTCCAGTTTTCCCATCGGCTGTGTCAATCTTGCCTGATGATTGAGTGTGACTGGAAAAGTGATGGTCCCAAGAAGTTTGCAAGAGCTTTTGTGAAGGCTCATAGGACTTGCCCAGCGAAGTGGGTGCCTTGATCACTGCAGGCTGTGGAAGGTATACCCAAAGTGGCAAACACAATTTTTTTTTAACCGTCTCTATGCCATGGTGAGGACAGAAGGCTTGCAGCAAGGGGAGGCTTCAACCCACATGGAAACCATACTCACCGTCACAGGAACGTTTGGAGGACCCATACTACGTGGCAGTGGAGTGAAGTCCAGTGGCCGGGGTTCAGGGGTTCCTGAGAGAGGAGGTCTGACGCCTCTGGGGACAAAGAGAATTGTTTTCTCCCAGGGTTACAAGCATGACAGGTCAGCCATTGCAGGTAACCTGTAGAAATCTTCCCACCAGCATCTATTTACAATTGGAGCCATTCTAAATGCACCAAGGTGGGTGGCGGAATGTGGGGGGAGGCGGGGAGAAGGGGGGGAGGTTCCCCGGGAAGCCTGAGACATGGAGACCCAGTGGCCGGCCGGGCTGCTGTCCCTCTCTGGGGTCTGCTGTCCCTCTCTGGGGTCTGCTGTAGCCCTGACCCTCTGTTGAATGGACAGAATGGGCGTGTCATGCCCCACTCATCACCTCCCCTTCGGGCCCACAGAGGCGCTTCCGTGAGCTGCCTACACCCCCCTCCAGTCGGCTGGAGGGGAGGGAGTCTGCGGTATGGGTAAGCACACGGCCCACGGGAGCGTTCGCGGCCAGGGCCGGGGCACGACCTCGGTAGGCTTGCTGCCCTCGGGCTCGCCCCTCGGGCCCTCGAGGGGGAGCACGCCCAAGATGCGTGACACAGCCCCCTCTCTCACAGGCCCCGGCCCCCACGATCGCTCCCACGCCCGCGCGCAGCCCCCCACGTAGCGGGGGCCACACGGGGCGTGCGCTTGGCCAAGCTCAGCCCCCCGCGGCACGCCGCTGAGGACCAGCACAACGAGGCGGCCCCTGACCCCACCGCCGGGGGGAGAACAGGCGGGCGCACCTCCCTTACCGTCTCGACCCCCCCCAAGAGAGAGCCGCTCACGGCACATGCCACGGTGGCAGAGACCCGAGGGACACGCTGGGAAAGGGGAACAACACCACCGCTCGGCCTCGGGCACCTGAGGGACGACCTGGAGCGCTCCAGGAGCACCACGGAGGGCCAGGCGAGGCACACTCGCACACCGATGGGGGCGCGCAGCGTGGCGGCGGGGCGGCCCTCCCCGCCGCGGGGAGGGCCGCTCGCGAGGTGTACGCCAAGGAGGCAAAGCGAGAGCGTCTGCTGTGTCCGAGGACCCCGGTCCCCGCGCCCACGCTGGGAGGCGGGGGCGGGAGACCGCGGGTTCAGGGCCGGAGGCCGCACCCCTGCCTTCCGCACACCCCGGCAGGCGGGGCGGAAGAGAGGCGAGGAGCCCGCGGACAGAACGAGAAGAGCGGTCCCGTCCCCCAGGAACATCCGTCCCTCGTCTGGCACGGCTTAGGCCCAGCCCGGCGGAGCGTGGCACCACCACATCAATCGGTTGACCCACCCAGCCTAAAGCCACGGCGGGAGAGGCCCGCAGGGGAGGCACGGCGAGGACCCGTCACACTGAGGCCCGCTTCCGCCTCACCGGCGCCCCTTCCTCTCGGGCAAGAGCAGCCAACCACCCCAGGACGAGAACGCCTGACACGGGGCACAGAGCCTGTGGGGTGGGGTCGTGCCGGCCACTCACCACCGGGTGCCTGCAGCGGGGGCAGCACACAGGGTCGAGCACCCAACGCCACCTGGCCCCGCCACCCTCGGGCTCAGCCAGCGGCCGGAGGCGGCACCGCAGGTCGGGGCAGCCGGACGCGCACGCAAGAGCCGGCACGCAGGCCCAAGCAGGCAGCTCAAGTGGCAAGGACCGAGCCGGTCATCAGACAGCCGCCCCCAGCCCGGAGTCCTGCCCGCGTCCGGAGCCCCAGCGTCTATCGGCGACAGACGCAGAAGAACACCGTGTCAGCACCTATCTGGTGGCAAAAAGGCCCCATTTCCGGCGAAAGAAATCATCGCTCCTGACAGCGGGGCCCACCCACGAGGTTCACGGGGGCCCCCGGAACCTCGGTCCGGCCACCTGCCCCCAACACTTCCCCATCCACACTTGCCCCGGAGCGCCCGAGGCCACCTGGTCGACCCGGGGATGGAGGGGTGGCAGAGTGGGCCGGGGACACGGGGGAGAGGGAGCGGGCTGGGGACGCCCTCCCCGGTCCCCCCACGCGGGCAGGGACCGGTCCATCCGAGTCTCCGGGCCAGGACTTGGTTCCAAGAAAGAAACACAGCACCCCTCTGAGCCGCCTCCGATGAGCGGGCCCCATGAGGGACCACGCCCGGGCCCGGGAGCCCCTCCCCGGGCCACCCAGTAGGGCTCGCGCCAGTCCCCACCTCCCGGCCCGGACTCGGGGTGGAGGGCGGAGGGGGGAGACAAAGTCGCGTCCGACGACCGGGACCCACGCGGGCACGCTGACAGGCCGGGTGCACCCTCGCCGGCCACCTGCGCGAGCAGGGGCCGGTCCGTCCACGTCTCCGGACCCATCGGGACTTGAACCCATTTCTCCAGGGAGACGCCCGGAGCCCACGGGGCAACGCACCCAGGCCCGGGCCAGCCTCTCCGGGTCACCGCTGGCGGCCCAGGCCGGTCCTCACCTCTGGAGTCCGGCTCGGAAAACCATCGGTCCGAAAGAATCTGACGACTGGGACGCACGCGCGTCCACCACCGAGCCCGTGGCAGCCTCCACCGGCCTCAACGCTCGGCCCGAGCCGGTCCCCACCTCCGGAGCGGGACGCGGGGGCACCGGGAAGGGAGGTGGGGGGGGTCGGGGAACGAACGCTCCCAAGGGCGGCCCAGGAGAAGGCCGGGCCACCAAGTCCCGGGCGCTCCGGGCGCGGCAGACCCTCTCCTCTCCCACCGCGGCGGCACGACCCGACATGGGTTCCCGCAGCCGGAGGGGCACGGGCGCATGCTGGTCGACCCGGCCAGGCGGCCCCTCCGCCCCGGCTCGGGAGCGCGGCGGCAGTCACAGCCCCATAGATCTGCAGGCCCAATCTCAGGCGACAGCAGGAGGTGCCTACGCCTCGGCGCCACCGGGGCTGCCAGCACCAGCGTGGCTCGCCTCCCGGAAATCTGCTTCGGGCCCGGCGGCTGAGTCACAGCCCTCGACAAGGTCGCCGGAGCTCCGGAGGGAAGGGACAATATAAAAGCGGCCGCCAGGTGGCGCCCGACAACCGGCTCGAACGTCCCCGGGCCGGATCCCGGTCGCCAGCCGGCCACCGAGGACGCTGGAGCGCCGGGCCGCCCAAACGCCCGAGCTCCTCCCGGAGCGGGGCGGGCGTCCCGCGCGGCCCCGAGGGGTCCGCCTCGGAGCTAGCTCCCTGCCCGACACGACACGACACGACACGGCGCGTCCCGATCCCCGGCAGCACACGGGGGCGGGGGTAGCTGGCAAGATGCCGCCGGGAGGCTGCCTGGAAGGGGACGCGATTCCAGGCCATGGGGGGGGCGCGGGGAATTCCACGGAGACGCCCACAGTGCCACAAGCGAGATCCCCAGCTCCCCGGAGGGTGAGAGGGAGGGAGGGAGGGAGGGAGGGAAGGCGGGGACCAGCGAAACGAAACCAGGCAAGCGCTCCAAGAACGACGCAGGAATTCATCCCTTCTGGCACGGAGAAGGGCTTTGGAAAGCTGACACGCAGAGCCCGGAAGCTAGAAACGAAAGTAAACATACACTCTGGCCCCACACAAATGGAAACAAACATCTATTTCCGCACAGACCGCGACAAAGTCCAAAGAGAACACATGGGTGTGTGGGTGGGGAACACGCCCTTGAGGTCAGAACGTGGATTTCAAAACGGACTGACCACAGTCACCGGCCGGCGGGGGCAGGGGCGGGGGCGGGGGGGCGGGGAGCAGCGTGTCAACAGCCATCCACTAAAGAAACCGCGTTCCAGGACATCTACACAATGCAACGTGGTGAGTGTGCGTGCGTGCGTGCGTGTGAGAGAGAGATTTACAGCAAAGGTTCACAGTGACCTGTCGTCCCACCAAAATCAAACCAAGCCAAACTACCAAAAAGTCAAAGTCAAGCTCTGGGACTGCTGTGGCCCTTCAAGGAGTACGTAAAGGCACACACATATGTACGTGTATGCACACGTGTACACGTACAGACACACACACGTGTACACGTACACACACACACGCATCTGAAAACCTCAAGCATGTCCCATAAGAGGTTCCTGTCCAAAACAGAGCAAGGCCTCATGCAACGCAGCCCCCCAGAACAAGCAACCTGATGGGGAAAGTGGGCAGGAGGCCTGAACAGAGCAGACCAAGACCAGGCATTTTCATCCACAAGGAAACAAAGCCAGAAAAAACCAACAGAAAACAACGCCCACAAAGGAAACAAAGCAACAAGGACGACGACCCCCACCACTCCAACAGCAACCGCAACACAGTTTTCCACTGTCAACAAAGCAACCAACAGTACCTTTCTTGGGGGGTGGGGGCGGGGACAAAACCAAAAGCCAAAGGAAACCTTTCCCTGAAATACAAGAAACAACTGGGGCTGCCTAGCTGGCGCACTGCTTAAGAATCCGCCCGCCACTGCAGGGGACACGGGTTCGATCCCTGCTCCAGGAAGGTCCCACATGCCGCAGAGCAACGAAGCCCGTGAGCCACAACGACTGAGCCCATGTGCCGCAACTCCTGAAGCCCCCGTGCCTGGAGCCCGTGCTCCGCACCAAGAGAAGCCACTGGCAATGAGGAGCCTGCGCACCACAACGAAGGGGAGCCCCCACTCACCGCAACGGAAAGAAAGCCCGCGCACAGCAAAAAAAGACCCAATGCAGCCCATCAAATACAGAACAATTTTTTTTTTTAAATGGAGGGTATGATAAAAAGCGCTGGCATTTCTCTGCACAAGCATACACAGCCAGGCCCAGGATCTGGAATCGCGACAGCAAGTTCCAAACGGCAGAGGAAAGTGGCTCCTGACGGGACACCTATTTTTCACGCTGAGAGAGACCACCACCATGTCATGCTGGAGGACTCAGAGATATCACCTGGTGCCTGACAGAATGGCTCCCCGACAACAGATGACACTACGGAAAACAGCACAGAAGACCCTGAAAGCACTGCACCAACAACTACCACGTGACCCAGCAACTCCACTACGTGCCCACCGAGGGGGTGAGGGTGACACATACATGCACGTGTATGTGTATCCACACCTATCCCTATGTAGCCATAGTTAGGGACATACCGATAGCGCTCTCTGTGTGCATACGTCTCTACCTAGTCACACACAGGCGTGTGCACGTTTATGACTCAACCCTACAAGGGAATGAGGTCTTGCCATCCGCGGAAACATGGAGAGACCCAGAGGGCATTGCGCTACACAAGATACCTCAGGTCGCAAGACTATCATGTCTGTGAAGAACGTGCACAGCAATACACACACATGAACACAAAGAAGGAACCGCAAACAGGTTCATCGACACCTAAAAGGAACAAATGGGGGGTGGCCAGAGGAGGGAGGGAGGGGGGAAGAGGGAGACGAGTGCAATAGGTGAGGGAGAGGAAGCGGTGCACACTTCTAGTTATGAAATAAACAACTCACTCGCAGGATGTCATGTACAGCAGGCGGAATAGAGTCCATCCTACTGTCATGACATCGAATGGTGACAGACAGTAACGAGACTTATCACGGAGATCCCTGGGTCATGTGTAAACATAGCCACTCGCTAGGGTATACACCTGAAAACCAATATACTCTTGTCAGTCTGTTAGACTTCAATTTTAAAAGGGCGGGGGGAGGAGGGAGGGAGGGGGGAGGGGGGCAGAGAAAGGAGGAAGAGGAAGAGGAGGGTGGTGGGGGAGGAGGAGGAGGGGGAGGAGGAGGAGGAGGAGGAGGAGGAGGAGGAGGAAAAAGATGGCTTGCCTTGAAGAAATCAACAAAAGGAAAGAGCGAGAGAGACAGAGGCAGAGAGAGACGCGAGATCAAGAGTGGACACTCAGGTGACTGCAAGAGTTAAGGGAGATTAAGACAAGAAACAAACTCCCAACAGTAGTTTGGTAAATCCAAAATCAAGATTTGGATATCATGCTGGCATCAAGCACCAACCCTTCTAAATGGACACAAAGACACACAGGCCTCCCTCACTTGGGGCGGGGGGGTCGTCAGGACCAGGAAATGACCATGCAAGCGGAAGCTGGAAAAGGCAACCTTGTTCATCCACGGCGGAAACATACCATGGTCCCACAGCATTCAAAACATTGTATCAAAACATGTACAAACGGCTCTTCCTCACTCCCAATGAAAACTGCAGAGAACGTCCAAAACAGCCAACGTATGATTTGCTTAGTAGATTGTCATGGAGAGCCTCGACCAGAAAGCATCGCTTTCGGTTTGTAACATCATAGGAACAGCAGTCTCAACAGCGCTTGCCTTCTTGGCGCAGTATCATTTCTACGCCTGGATACACAGTCCTACTTTGGGGTGGGGGGGGTGGGGGTGAGGGAGCCCTGCCAGCAGTTCCTATTTTTCAAAGCAGACCTCTTCCCCCTCCCCCAACCACCACCACCATTTTTCTTATTTTTTTTCTCTTTCCTCTGGTCTCAGGTTCTGCCCAATCCAGTCCACTGGCCTCCATCCCAGGCCACTGTGGGCTGTGTGCACAGATTTGCAAGATGAAGACAGTTCTCCCCAGAGAACCGGGCAGCCACCCGGCTGAGATCTAAAAACCGATCTGCTCATGCAATTCCACTTTTTCTTTTTCTCTTTTAAATGGGCTTCTTTCTGTCAAGGAGAAGATTTCCAAATCAAAAGGAGACTGAAAGATTTCTAGGTTCCACAGCTTCAGGATTCCATGGATCGGGGGTGTCAAAAAGTCTGTGCAGGGCCTTCAGTAAAGGCCGTCTTTCTCAGCGCACACAAGTCAACCTGAGACCAAGGCAACCTGAGGGCAAAACCCCTCGCTTGATTTCATTTCTCCCATTAGGCCCCGAACATCAGAGCGCGTGTGACAGAGAGAGAGAGAGAGAGAGAGAGAGAGAGAGAGAGAAACCCCACAAAAGAGAAACAAACGAAAACCCCAGCAAAGGTTCCATACATTGTTCGCCAGGATTGGAAGTGATGAGGTCGTTGCGGGGGAGGGGGAGAATATGCGGAGGGCACTTGGAAACCTCGCGGTTGCAGCCAGCAGGTGCTGACAGATACGTTTTTGAAAGCGGCTGGCGGCGCCCTTGAGCTTCCTACGGTTCTGACCATACCCGTTCTCAGGGAGGTGGCTGTGGAGCCCAGGATAGGCCACGCCAAAATGCACCTCCGTGGCACAGTGATCATTTGGCGTGACGGTGACCTCAAGAAGGCGGCCAACACAAGAGGGACCCTCGGGCTCTCCTTTGTGTCTCCCTGAAAGCGAGACATCCATCTCTCTCTCGGGTGAAAGGCGCACTCCCTGCATCCGCACCTGGAGTTAGGAGGACGCTCCGATCCCCAAAGTAGGGAATTCATTCGGGCCGAGAAGCCTAGGGAGACAAACACTGTGACTTCTTTCAGGGACCCCCACAAGCCCAAACTCTGTTTAGATTCTTCCTTCCCTCAGGGCGCACCCGAAAGCTAAGTCTCTCGGTCTGATCCCTGTCTCACACATGTACTGTCCCTTGGTCTACACAGTCGAAAAGCTGCCCGCCTCAGCCACTTCTCAGGGCTAGAAGGTAAAACAACAACAACAACAACAACAACAACAACAACAACAAACGAACACGTGTTCCCGCTCCCGCTTCCTCTATCCGCCTGCCTTGAGTCCATGTTAGGATGAGTCCAGCCACGAGGACTCAAGAGGGGCAGAGGGGGAGATTTCCCCCTCCCCCAAACAGGAAGGCATCTGGAACTCTCTTCCCAGTGGCCACCCGGCTCAACTCTGGGTGCCTGAACCCTAGTTTGCCTCCTTTCGATTTTTAAATGCTCTTCCCTGGGTTAGAATCACAAGGAGAGATGCTCACGCGTGTATGTCTTCCAAGTTTTACGTGACATGGGGCAGCCCTCCTAAGAAAGCAAAGAAAGACTCAGAGAAGTGGCAACACCTACAATCTCTTCGGTTCTGCTGAGGAGAGGGAGGAAATCTGGGAAAGTAACTATACTATGGCCCGGGCTGGCGGGCGCCGGGGGTGGGGGTGGGGGGGGCGGGGGAGAGTTAAGGGAGCTAAAGGAGGATGAGATTTCTTAGAAACTCATTCTTAGGCACAGACACATTGGAGGGATGCGGGACCCCACCTCTTCTTTTCCCTTGTGTTGGGAAGATCATTTGGCTCCTGCCAGCTGGGGTTTCATTCCCCCACGAATCATCAGGCGAGTGCTCTGGAGAAAAGAGCGAGAGCACAGGTCAGGAGAAGATGGAGAAGATGGCTGCCGGATGCCCGGGGCCACACGGATGTCTTCGGGGGCACAGGCACGTCCACGATCTGTGCACCATGTCTACGGCAGATTGGGTGTGTAGGTCATTTTGAACAGGCTCCCATCCACCTGCCCTCATTGGGGTCCTGTCTCCAGCTCACCTGAGCGGTGCCGTCACGGCTAGGCGAAGACAGGGCTCCTCCAGGGGCGGGCCCGTGCCAGAGAAAGGGAGACGGCAGTGAAGTCATCGAGCTTCGGGTACTTCTACCAGAGTGACTCTCCTTCATCAAGTCCCCGGCAGGTGGAGGGACACGTCTTTCTGACACAGTGGGGCCAGGGGAGGCTTAGAAAAAGGCTTCTGACAACCGCACCATCAAGTATGAGCTCTCCGTTTCCTTGACGGAAGAGTCCCCCACTTTCCCAAGTGGTAGAGCTAGGAACGGGCCCCTCGGGTCCCATCTTACACGTGAGAATGACATGCTGACTTTACTCCTCTTCAAGGCGGAGTTTGTAAAAGGTCAGCCCTGGAGGAAGGACCCAGCTTGTCAGTCCTCTCATGCTATCATCCAAGCCAAGGAGAGCCGTGCCAGAGCTCCACGGAAGGAATACGGCGATCGGCTGCCTTTGGAGAAGATGGCTCTGTGAGCAGCAGCATGGAAACCAACCGAGAAGCAGGGGCCACTCTAGAGGCCAGCAGGGTCCTTAGGGGCCCAGCCAGGCCAGGCCAGGCCAGGATGGAGAGAGGGGATGGAGCCGGACCTTTGAGGCCCTAGCCTCCACAGCACCTGGGATTCTGCTGGGATTCTTGAGAAACTCGCTCCACATTCTAGAAGGGCCTGCGTGTAACAAAGATACGAAGCCATACTTTCCTTAAAGAGCACCTGCCCTCAGGAAGTGGCACTCAGCATGCTCGCTGGTGATGGGCCAGACACACCCATAGACACTCAGGTTCCAGGGAAAAGCTTTGCTCAGCTCTTTCTCCCCTTCCGTCCTCAAAACACAAAGCCATCGCTTCCGGATACCAGGGAAGCTCTCAGGTAGGTTGTGCTGGGGCGGGCGCCAACTAGAACTGTGAAGAGGGGAGATCGGAGCCGCAGAAGCTCTGGGGCCCCGAGGAAAGATGCCGCCGATCCACCTCTCGCACCTTCCTCTCAGCGGGAGGGCCAGGGACTCTCCCTCCGCACAGGATCCTGGCCACGCACGAGGGAGGGCCCACACCCACTTTCCTGCTCCTCTTTGCTTGGGGTGGGTTCAGAGACACTGGACTCGGCTCATCCCTCTCCACAGCGGCTCGTCCCTCTCCACAGCCGTGCACGGCAGGCAGCAGAGCAGAAGAACAAGAGCTGGCATCGTCCACCATTCCCAGAGCTGCTCCATTCCCGTCAATGCGCATCCGGATGGGGCGCACAGACAGGGCGCTCGTCCTGAGGTCACCGTGTCGCTCCAGGTGCGGATTCCCGAGATGGTGACATCTCGGTCGAGGAGACCGTCCCCTGTGAGACCACAGGCTTGGCAGTATTGGCGAGAGCATGCTTCGTGGGCCATCTGCAATTCCATGTCACCGGAAACATACCGTGTCAAACTTGTGCTCGGCCTCCAAGTCAAAGGGCTGCCTGAGGACTTTGACCGACAATTCCAGTTGCTCCTGGCCTAAGAGACACAACTTCTCCCAAGGAAACAAACCGTAACACAATGGAAAGTCTGACCTACCTCAAGACGCGTGTTTGACGTGGCACGGCCATGTCCGGAGGCTCATGTGACTTCCATGCGGGGCAGCCTGGGAACCGCCTTTCTGAGTCTCCCCCTCCCCGTGCGACCCCAGGGTAGGGCTGGTGCAAAGAGAACGCTGGATGGGATGTAGGCATTGGAAGTGAAGCCACAGCCAAGGCTCTCTGCAGGCTGTCGCCATCCCACATGGTGACAGGTGGGCACAGAGGTGCAGGGTGGAAGGCTGTCCATCCCCACACACACACACACACACACCCGCCGCCCTGCGTCTGGCTAGTGTTCCCAGCTGGTGCCCCCTGGACGACAGTGACCCAGGCCACTCCTGGCTGCCTGGCCGCAGATCCACCGAGGGACAGCTGTGCCTTCCCCCGAGTCTCTCCATGTCTCCCCTGTGGCCCCGCACATCGGTGGCTACCTTTCCCTGCGGGCGCTGACAGCTCCATCGGCACTGCCACCTCCGCCACTGCCACCGGGCACTCAGAGGACTGAGAGCCACAGCCTTCCCTCCCCTCCCCTCCCCTCCCCTCCCCTCCTCCGCAGCCAAGCCCAGCCCTGCCCTGCCCAGCTGCTCCCAGGCCTCTGGAAGGTCCAGTTCCTAGAACGAGGTCTTCATTCCTGTGACTCCCACGGTGTCTCTGTTTCCATGACACAGACCGGCTATGTTGTCCCGACAGTAGGACACACACAGAAACCCTGTGTGAAAATCATGAGGCTGACAGCATCATTAGTCATCTGAGACAGAAAATCAATAAAGATATCGTATTAAATACACATAATTATAGGTAGGGGTGTGTGTTTGTGTGTGTGTGTGTGTGTGTGTGTCTGTCTGTCTGTCTGTTTGTCTGTCTGTCTGTATCTCACTGCAGCATTCACACAAGCATTGCCAGCCAAGCAGAACCTCAGGTCTCTGTGATAATTGTCCCTGGGGATGTTCTGCCGACTGTCACGCAGAGACCGTCGTTGTACGGAGACACAGGTAAAGACGTGTGTTTGTCAAGACAGGAGAACACAGAAAACACATCCTGTTTCACAGGGATGAACTAGTGTCATGATGCCAACCTGGGGACATGGGCTCCCGTTCACGCTCCTGGCCAGGCCCTGCAAGCATTAGGGGACCATCGCTTCTGTCCTTGTATGGGCCGCTCACTGCACCGAGTTCTTAGTCACCTCACGTAGCCCTCACCGCAAATCCACACCTTGAACGTGGTCCTCCTTCCTCATCGCCACCGCCACCACGTTCCTCCTGGTCTCTTTAAACACGCACGCGTCCCTGGTGGGTGGGGTAAGGAGCCAGCTCCCCCCACCCCACCCCACTCCGGTGCCTGCCTGCCTGCCTGCCTGCCTGCCTGCCTGCGTGCATGCGTGCGTGGAGTAGAAGCAGGGAATGTTCTGTCGTTCCCCCTTCCCAACCGCGAACGAAGGAAACCTTCGTGTATCTTTCTATACTTTATATGCTGTCGCCTACATGTGTTCCCCCATTTTTCTTTATCCACAAGAGCTCCCTGCAGTCCCCACTCTCTGTATGAACGGCATTCACACACATCCAAAGTGAATTTATTTCAGCTTCTATCGGGTGGCATATCCAGATAGATCCTTTAGGTCAGGAAGCACAGAAACACAGCCAAGTCGAGTGAGTGCTGAACCAGAGTCATTTAGGAATCCTATGAGGTGACCAGTGTGGAAGGAGCATGTGTTCCAAGGCACTTCTTTTGATGTCTTAGGTTTACCTAGCCAGCAATGCAGATCCCATGAAAGTGGCCAGAGATCTTTTCTCCATAGGCTCTCCTGTTACGGAATGCAAGTGTGTTCCCGCGCCCACGGACGACACACAGTGAGGCCAAACAAGGGGACACGTCAGAGTTTGGGGCAGGGGAAGGTTTCTAGCATGGCCGAGCAAGGGGAGGGTGGGAATCTTTCTTTTCCAGAAAAGTTAGAACTTCTCTCAAGTTGCATGGGCCCAGAAAATGCTTTCTCCTCTTCGATCGTCAGTCAAGGAAAGGTAGCACCTGGTTTTTCACGAGGAGATTTTCTTCCTAATTCCAGTTATCTTATAAAATAAAGAAGAAAAATTCTGTTAATGTTTCACATAAGCGTCCAGGACTATTTCACTTCCATGATTTGAAGAAATGTTATTTTCTCTCTGACTGACACTGTCCTTGAAGGACCAAGCTAAACTTCTAAGGAGCCAAATTCCAAATCATTTTGAGACTAGGAAATACAAAGTGTAGTGTCATAGATTGATTGATCGATCCATTGATTTCATCAGACAGCAGTCGTCACTTCTAAGATTATTTGAACACCACTAACTCTTGTGTAACAAAGTTGAGATGTCTGCGCTCGAGCATGCACACGCGCGCACGCGTGTGTGTGTGTGTGTGACTCATAAGGGGATGTTTTCCATAGCTGTGCACTATGGCACTGCAGGATCTCTGGCTGCTGAGTACTCAGAGGTGCAAGCCCCGATACAGAGCTTGGACTGTGAAGTTATGCATGGGTTCTCAATGGTGTGTGTGGGGTCGGCCCCCCTAATCCCCCATGTTGGTTGTTCAATGGTCAACTCTAATATATAGATCAGAGAGGATATCATCCATGTGCTTCATATGAATAACTTTCCCAAATAATCTTTATCTTTTTCAAAGGAAGACATCCTGTAATCCATTTCATAAGATGCTATTGGGAACCTACTCCCCCAGCATGTGAATTATCCCTACAGAGCGCAAGATCCCTGAGAAGGAGGAGCCCTGCACGCTGAGACACCAGGAAAGTAGGCTTTTAGATGATATTGTCTGCTTCTCATGGGATGACGGTGTCTACTGATCCTATTCAAGTGTGTAAAATGAGAGCCCCCTGGCAAGGATCAGCAGAAGGTCTTTTCTGCTGGGCCCTGGGCTCTTCCTTAAAGTGGGGAGGCCAAGAGCCTCAAGAAGGAAGAAAGGAAGGAAGGAAGGTGGGAGGGAGGGAGGGAGGGAGGGAGGGGAGGGTTTGCCCAGTGCCATCAGGCCCGTGTGTCACCCTAAAGAGAAGGGCAGCCATTGCCACTGCTGGAATCATGTCCCCATTTCCTGGGCAGGACATTCAAGAAGGCCTCCTCCTGTGTGTTTCGTGCATCACCTCGACGGTGCCCCCAGGAATAGTCACCGGAGGAAACTGTGCAGCTGAGCCAACCTGCCTGGGAACACGGCCTCCTTCCTTTAAGAAGTGGAAAACTCGCCCAGTGCTCTCTCTCTTGTTGTTTTTCCGGTCCTTATCCTTGTCCTTGTCGTCGGCGTCATCGTCGTTACTGTTGTTAACAAGTGAAAGATAGTGAGTCAGAAAGAGAAAAACAAATATTGTATATTCACACATATATGTGGACTGCAGAAAAATGGTACACATCAACTGGTGTGCAAGGCAGAAATAGAGACACAGATGTAGAGCACAAACATATGGACACCAAGTGGGGAAAGTGGGGAGGGTTGGGGGGGAATGAATTGGAAGATTGGGGTACCAAATTGTACACTCTAAATATATACAGTTTATTGTAAAACATAAAAGAAAATAAGTTAAAAAAGAAAAAGTGAATGATGCCTCCGTCTAGAGGAATACTTGGCAGTTATTATGTTCAGGACCATTTCTTTTTCGGCCATTGATGGAAAACTCCTTGGATCCTGTTAGCATTTATGGATTCAAGGAGTGCAGTTCTTCATAGGTTCTGTCACGTCGTTAGGAGGGGAATCCTCATCAAGTTGCTTCAACGAGGACTACGTGTCCTTCAGATGCGGAGATGGAAACGAATGGTGTGCTGCGGGGCGGTGGGGGGGCGGGGGCGCGATGATAGGCACCCAGGACTCCTTCCCCCAGGCCTCCTTTTGTTCCCTCACTGCTTCCTGGAGAAGGGACACCACACCCCACCCCCACACACACACCCTCTAGGTGTGCTATTTGCTGTCCATAATTTCACGTGCCCTTTGGGCATGGCTGATAGAGACGGACATGAAGCAGCAGGACGGCAAGCTGGCACCTGGGCCTAGGGAAGTTTCACAAGTGAAATATCAGAACTGGAGCTGGGACAGACATGCCTCCCCTTCCCGGGGCCGGGGATGGGGGGGTGGGGTGCAGAAGCTGGGCTGGGGGAGCTGGAGACGAGGGGCACAGAGAGAGGCGGGGAAGGGAGGCCCCTCGTGGGCCTGGGAGAGACGGGGATCAGGGGGCGGGGCGGTGGGGGGCAGGGGGCCACTGCTGACCAGCCTCGGTTCGGGTTCCCTGTCCCCCATCCTGCTGAGAACTTGCCTTTGCTTCCTGCCCTCAGGTGTGCGAGAGGAGCATGTTTCTTTTCAATAAAGACCAATACATTATGTCACACTGTGTTTGGTTTTGCTTGTTCATGTTCCAGACGAGGCCAAAGAACTCTCCCAGGGGAGGTGTGGGTACAAAGGATCTGACAGGATGGAGGGTGCGGGTCCGTGCATGGGCCAAGAAATCCAGAAAATCTGTCGTAGCTGAGACTCAGGCCTTTTTCAGAAATAGGCCAAGAGAGTTCAGCTTTGACCATTCCCTGCCAAGTAGTCATCACAGGTGCTTCCTGGAAGGGATTGAGTTGCAGAAACCAGCGTGGCCCGCAGCCCTCAGGTCTCAGCCTGGCAGGCAGGCAGGCAGGCAGGCAGCGGCTACTGTCTGTTGGTCCCGCCCCACCCCGCCCCCGCCCCCGCCCCCGCCCCCGCCTGCTTCTCCACCGCTCGCTCCTTCCCAAGTCGCCAGGGGCCGATTATAAACCAGTGGAGGGGGGGGAGCGTGTGGGGGGTGGTGTCAGTGAAGAAGATTTGTAGATGTTAGGGTGGAAGCAACTTTAGCAGTTTGAAATGGCTGTGATGATGGGTGTTTGGTTCGACTTTCAGAGTGGCTCTCACAGAAACAGGCACCAGGATGGTTTCCATAGGAGCTGTGGTGGCCATGTCTCTAAAGTTTTCACCAAGTCCTCAGCTTCGGTCTGTAGGGCTTCAGGCAAAGGGCCGTTTTCGTTGTCAGTGATGCCAAGTCAAAAGGGTGGGCTGGGCGAAAGTGGGAAACATTCATGGAGAGAGTTGTAGCCCGATATTGGGGGCAACTTGAAAGACTTCAGGATCCAGTCCGGTTTTCAGGTTAAAAGCAGCACCCTAAGGAAAATGAATAGCACCAGAATCTCATATCCACAAGTGTGTATTCCCGTTTTATGGAAACGTAACGTGGGCCTCTAAGGAACGCATGCAAGTGACTCTCTTGCCAAAGAAATAAGGAGCCTCACGGAGAGTTTCTGAATTCTGGACGGAGCAGGTAGGGAGAAAAAGAGAAGTGATTCCATTTTGCTGACAAGGGTACAAGTCACCAAATGGATGTCCAACTTTTAAAATAAATTGGGTTTTGTTTGTTTTCATTTTCCCTTGTAGCTGGCAAAGAAAAGATTTCACAATCCGTCCTGTTCTCTCTCTCTCTCTCTCTCTCACTCAGGTTAGGAGATTCTTTTCTGTTTGAAATAATTGAAGCATTTATAATGTCGTGCAGTTTCAGGTGTACAGCACAGTGATTTAGATAGAAAGATAGGTAGATAGATAGATGATAGATAGATAGATAGATAGATAGATAGATAGATATAGATAGATTCTGTTTCAGATTTTTTTCTCTTATAGGTTATTACAAAGTATTGAGTATAGTTTCCTGTGCCAAGTCGTAAGAGCTTGTTGATTATCCACTTTATGTATAGGAATGTGTATATGTTCATCCCAAGCTCCTAAGGTATCCGCACCCTGCCCCCCACCCCGGCTTCCCCAATCAGTCCTATTGTAGACAAGTAGTCATACACACACTATCATCCTAGCCCTCAGTTCATTCAGCCCCACGTAGGTCACTCTTTCTTCTCGGAGTCCAGTTTTCCACATCGGCTGTGTCAATCTTGCCTGATGATTGAGTGTGACTGGAAAAGTGATGGTCCCAAGAAGTTTGCAAGAGCTTTTGTGAAGGCTCATAGGACTTGCCCAGCGAAGTGGGTGCCTTGATCACTGCAGGCTGTGGAAGGTATACCCAAAGTGGCAAACACAATTTTTTTTTAACCGTCTCTATGCCATGGTGAGGACAGAAGGCTTGCAGCAAGGGGAGGCTTCAACCCACATGGAAACCATACTCACCGTCACAGGAACGTTTGGAGGACCCATACTACGTGGCAGTGGAGTGAAGTCCAGTGGCCGGGGTTCAGGGGTTCCTGAGAGAGGAGGTCTGACGCCTCTGGGGACAAAGAGAATTGTTTTCTCCCAGGGTTACAAGCATGACAGGTCAGCCATTGCAGGTAACCTGTAGAAATCTTCCCACCAGCATCTATTTACAATTGGAGCCATTCTAAATGCACCAAGGTGGGTGGCGGAATGTGGGGGGAGGCGGGGAGAAGGGGGGGAGGTTCCCCGGGAAGCCTGAGACATGGAGACCCAGTGGCCGGCCGGGCTGCTGTCCCTCTCTGGGGTCTGCTGTCCCTCTCTGGGGTCTGCTGTAGCCCTGACCCTCTGTTGAATGGACAGAATGGGCGTGTCATGCCCCACTCATCACCTCCCCTTCGGGCCCACAGAGGCGCTTCCGTGAGCTGCCTACACCCCCCTCCAGTCGGCTGGAGGGGAGGGAGTCTGCGGTATGGGTAAGCACACGGCCCACGGGAGCGTTCGCGGCCAGGGCCGGGGCACGACCTCGGTAGGCTTGCTGCCCTCGGGCTCGCCCCTCGGGCCCTCGAGGGGGAGCACGCCCAAGATGCGTGACACAGCCCCCTCTCTCACAGGCCCCGGCCCCCACGATCGCTCCCACGCCCGCGCGCAGCCCCCCACGTAGCGGGGGCCACACGGGGCGTGCGCTTGGCCAAGCTCAGCCCCCCGCGGCACGCCGCTGAGGACCAGCACAACGAGGCGGCCCCTGACCCCACCGCCGGGGGGAGAACAGGCGGGCGCACCTCCCTTACCGTCTCGACCCCCCCCAAGAGAGAGCCGCTCATGGCACATGCCACGGTGGCAGAGACCCGAGGGACACGCTGGGAAAGGGGAACAACACCACCGCTCGGCCTCGGGCACCTGAGGGACGACCTGGAGCGCTCCAGGAGCACCACGGAGGGCCAGGCGAGGCACACTCGCACACCGATGGGGGCGCGCAGCGTGGCGGCGGGGCGGCCCTCCCCGCCGCGGGGAGGGCCGCTCGCGAGGTGTACGCCAAGGAGGCAAAGCGAGAGCGTCTGCTGTGTCCGAGGACCCCGGTCCCCGCGCCCACGCTGGGAGGCGGGGGCGGGAGACCGCGGGTTCAGGGCCGGAGGCCGCACCCCTGCCTTCCGCACACCCCGGCAGGCGGGGCGGAAGAGAGGCGAGGAGCCCGCGGACAGAACGAGAAGAGCGGTCCCGTCCCCCAGGAACGTCCGTCCCTCGTCTGGCACGGCTTAGGCCCAGCCCGGCGGAGCGTGGCACCACCACATCAATCGGTTGACCCACCCAGCCTAAAGCCACGGCGGGAGAGGCCCGCAGGGGAGGCACGGCGAGGACCCGTCACACTGAGGCCCGCTTCCGCCTCACCGGCGCCCCTTCCTCTCGGGCAAGAGCAGCCAACCACCCCAGGACGAGAACGCCTGACACGGGGCACAGAGCCTGTGGGGTGGGGTCGTGCCGGCCACTCACCACCGGGTGCCTGCAGCGGGGGCAGCACACAGGGTCGAGCACCCAACGCCACCTGGCCCCGCCACCCTCGGGCTCAGCCAGCGGCCAGAGGCGGCACCGCAGGTCGGGGCAGCCGGACGCGCACGCAAGAGCCGGCACGCAGGCCCAAGCAGGCAGCTCAAGTGGCAAGGACCGAGCCGGTCATCAGACAGCCGCCCCCAGCCCGGAGTCCTGCCCGCGTCCGGAGCCCCAGCGTCTATCGGCGACAGACGCAGAAGAACACCGTGTCAGCACCTATCTGGTGGCAAAAAGGCCCCATTTCCGGCGAAAGAAATCATCGCTCCTGACAGCGGGGCCCACCCACGAGGTTCACGGGGGCCCCCGGAACCTCGGTCCGGCCACCTGCCCCCAACACTTCCCCATCCACACTTGCCCCGGAGCGCCCGAGGCCACCTGGTCGACCCGGGGATGGAGGGGTGGCAGAGTGGGCCGGGGACACGGGGGAGAGGGAGCGGGCTGGGGACGCCCTCCCCGGTCCCCCCACGCGGGCAGGGACCGGTCCATCCGAGTCTCCGGGCCAGGACTTGGTTCCAAGAAAGAAACACAGCACCCCTCTGAGCCGCCTCCGATGAGCGGGCCCCATGAGGGACCACGCCCGGGCCCGGGAGCCCCTCCCCGGGCCACCCAGTAGGGCTCGCGCCAGTCCCCACCTCCCGGCCCGGACTCGGGGTGGAGGGCGGAGGGGGGAGACAAAGTCGCGTCCGACGACCGGGACCCACGCGGGCACGCTGACAGGCCGGGTGCACCCTCGCCGGCCACCTGCGCGAGCAGGGGCCGGTCCGTCCACGTCTCCGGACCCATCGGGACTTGAACCCATTTCTCCAGGGAGACGCCTGGAGCCCACGGGGCAACGCACCCAGGCCCGGGCCAGCCTCTCCGGGTCACCGCTGGCGGCCCAGGCCGGTCCTCACCTCTGGAGTCCGGCTCGGAAAACCATCGGTCCGAAAGAATCTGACGACTGGGACGCACGCGCGTCCACCACCGAGCCCGTGGCGGCCTCCACCGGCCTCAACGCTCGGCCCGAGCCGGTCCCCACCTCCGGAGCGGGACGCGGGGGCACCGGGAAGGGAGGTGGGGGGGGTCGGGGAACTAACGCTCCCAAGGGCGGCCCAGGAGAAGGCCGGGCCACCAAGTCCCGGGCGCTCCGGGCGCGGCAGACCCTCTCCTCTCCCACCGCGGCGGCACGACCCGACATGGGTTCCCGCAGCCGGAGGGGCACGGGCGCATGCTGGTCGACCCGGCCAGGCGGCCCCTCCGCCCCGGCTCGGGAGCGCGGCGGCAGTCACAGCCCCATAGATCTGCAGGCCCAATCTCAGGCGACAGCAGGAGGTGCCTACGCCTCGGCGCCACCGGGGCTGCCAGCACCAGCGTGGCTCGCCTCCCGGAAATCTGCTTCGGGCCCGGCGGCTGAGTCACAGCCCTCGACAAGGTCGCCGGAGCTCCGGAGGGAAGGGACAATATAAAAGCGGCCGCCAGGTGGCGCCCGACAACCGGCTCGAACGTCCCCGGGCCGGATCCCGGTCGCCAGCCGGCCACCGAGGACGCTGGAGCGCCGGGCCGCCCAAACGCCCGAGCTCCTCCCGGAGCGGGGCGGGCGTCCCGCGCGGCCCCGAGGGGTCCGCCTCGGAGCTAGCTCCCTGCCCGACACGACACGACACGACACGGCGCGTCCCGATCCCCGGCAGCACACGGGGGCGGGGGTAGCTGGCAAGATGCCGCCGGGAGGCTGCCTGGAAGGGGACGCGATTCCAGGCCATGGGGGGGGCGCGGGGAATTCCACGGAGACGCCCACAGTGCCACAAGCGAGATCCCCAGCTCCCCGGAGGGTGAGAGGGAGGGAGGGAGGGAGGGAGGGAAGGCGGGGACCAGCGAAACGAAACCAGGCAAGCGCTCCAAGAACGACGCAGGAATTCATCCCTTCTGGCACGGAGAAGGGCTTTGGAAAGCTGACACGCAGAGCCCGGAAGCTAGAAACGAAAGTAAACATACACTCTGGCCCCACACAAATGGAAACAAACATCTATTTCCGCACAGACCGCGACAAAGTCCAAAGAGAACACATGGGTGTGTGGGTGGGGAACACGCCCTTGAGGTCAGAACGTGGATTTCAAAACGGACTGACCACAGTCACCGGCCGGCGGGGGCAGGGGCGGGGGCGGGGGGGCGGGGAGCAGCGTGTCAACAGCCATCCACTAAAGAAACCGCGTTCCAGGACATCTACACAATGCAACGTGGTGAGTGTGCGTGCGTGCGTGCGTGTGAGAGAGAGATTTACAGCAAAGGTTCACAGTGACCTGTCGTCCCACCAAAATCAAACCAAGCCAAACTACCAAAAAGTCAAAGTCAAGCTCTGGGACTGCTGTGGCCCTTCAAGGAGTACGTAAAGGCACACACATATGTACGTGTATGCACACGTGTACACGTACAGACACACACACGTGTACACGTACACACACACACGCATCTGAAAACCTCAAGCATGTCCCATAAGAGGTTCCTGTCCAAAACAGAGCAAGGCCTCATGCAACGCAGCCCCCCAGAACAAGCAACCTGATGGGGAAAGTGGGCAGGAGGCCTGAACAGAGCAGACCAAGACCAGGCATTTTCATCCACAAGGAAACAAAGCCAGAAAAAACCAACAGAAAACAACGCCCACAAAGGAAACAAAGCAACAAGGACGACGACCCCCACCACTCCAACAGCAACCGCAACACAGTTTTCCACTGTCAACAAAGCAACCAACAGTACCTTTCTTGGGGGGTGGGGGCGGGGACAAAACCAAAAGCCAAAGGAAACCTTTCCCTGAAATACAAGAAACAACTGGGGCTGCCTAGCTGGCGCACTGCTTAAGAATCCGCCCGCCACTGCAGGGGACACGGGTTCGATCCCTGCTCCAGGAAGGTCCCACATGCTGCAGAGCAACGAAGCCCGTGAGCCACAACGACTGAGCCCATGTGCCGCAACTCCTGAAGCCCCCGTGCCTGGAGCCCGTGCTCCGCACCAAGAGAAGCCACTGGCAATGAGGAGCCTGCGCACCACAACGAAGGGGAGCCCCCACTCACCGCAACGGAAAGAAAGCCCGCGCACAGCAAAAAAAGACCCAATGCAGCCCATCAAATACAGAACAATTTTTTTTTTTAAATGGAGGGTATGATAAAAAGCGCTGGCATTTCTCTGCACAAGCATACACAGCCAGGCCCAGGATCTGGAATCGCGACAGCAAGTTCCAAACGGCAGAGGAAAGTGGCTCCTGACGGGACACCTATTTTTCACGCTGAGAGAGACCACCACCATGTCATGCTGGAGGACTCAGAGATATCACCTGGTGCCTGACAGAATGGCTCCCCGACAACAGATGACACTACGGAAAACAGCACAGAAGACCCTGAAAGCACTGCACCAACAACTACCACGTGACCCAGCAACTCCACTACGTGCCCACCGAGGGGGTGAGGGTGACACATACATGCACGTGTATGTGTATCCACACCTATCCCTATGTAGCCATAGTTAGGGACATACCGATAGCGCTCTCTGTGTGCATACGTCTCTACCTAGTCACACACAGGCGTGTGCACGTTTATGACTCAACCCTACAAGGGAATGAGGTCTTGCCATCCGCGGAAACATGGAGAGACCCAGAGGGCATTGCGCTACACAAGATACCTCAGGTCGCAAGACTATCATGTCTGTGAAGAACGTGCACAGCAATACACACACATGAACACAAAGAAGGAACCGCAAACAGGTTCATCGACACCTAAAAGGAACAAATGGGGGGTGGCCAGAGGAGGGAGGGAGGGGGGAAGAGGGAGACGAGTGCAATAGGTGAGGGAGAGGAAGCGGTGCCCACTTCTAGTTATGAAATAAACAACTCACTCGCAGGATGTCATGTACAGCAGGCAGAATAGAGTCCATCCTACTGTCATGACATCGAATGGTGACAGACAGTAACGAGACTTATCACGGAGATCCCTGGGTCATGTGTAAACATAGCCACTCGCTAGGGTATACACCTGAAAACCAATATACTCTTGTCAGTCTGTTAGACTTCAATTTTAAAAGGGCGGGGGGAGGAGGGAGGGAGGGGGGAGGGGGGCAGAGAAAGGAGGAAGAGGAAGAGGAGGGTGGTGGGGGAGGAGGAGGAGGGGGAGGAGGAGGAGGAGGAGGAGGAGGAGGAGGAGGAAAAAGATGGCTTGCCTTGAAGAAATCAACAAAAGGAAAGAGCGAGAGAGACAGAGGCAGAGAGAGACGCGAGATCAAGAGTGGACACTCAGGTGACTGCAAGAGTTAAGGGAGATTAAGACAAGAAACAAACTCCCAACAGTAGTTTGGTAAATCCAAAATCAAGATTTGGATATCATGCTGGCATCAAGCACCAACCCTTCTAAATGGACACAAAGACACACAGGCCTCCCTCACTTGGGGCGGGGGGGTCGTCAGGACCAGGAAATGACCATGCAAGCGGAAGCTGGAAAAGGCAACCTTGTTCATCCACGGCGGAAACATACCATGGTCCCACAGCATTCAAAACATTGTATCAAAACATGTACAAACGGCTCTTCCTCACTCCCAATGAAAACTGCAGAGAACGTCCAAAACAGCCAACGTATGATTTGCTTAGTAGATTGTCATGGAGAGCCTCGACCAGAAAGCATCGCTTTCGGTTTGTAACATCATAGGAACAGCAGTCTCAACAGCGCTTGCCTTCTTGGCGCAGTATCATTTCTACGCCTGGATACACAGTCCTACTTTGGGGTGGGGGGGGTGGGGGTGAGGGAGCCCTGCCAGCAGTTCCTATTTTTCAAAGCAGACCTCTTCCCCCTCCCCCAACCACCACCACCATTTTTCTTATTTTTTTTCTCTTTCCTCTGGTCTCAGGTTCTGCCCAATCCAGTCCACTGGCCTCCATCCCAGGCCACTGTGGGCTGTGTGCACAGATTTGCAAGATGAAGACAGTTCTCCCCAGAGAACCGGGCAGCCACCCGGCTGAGATCTAAAAACCGATCTGCTCATGCAATTCCACTTTTTCTTTTTCTCTTTTAAATGGGCTTCTTTCTGTCAAGGAGAAGATTTCCAAATCAAAAGGAGACTGAAAGATTTCTAGGTTCCACAGCTTCAGGATTCCATGGATCGGGGGTGTCAAAAAGTCTGTGCAGGGCCTTCAGTAAAGGCCGTCTTTCTCAGCGCACACAAGTCAACCTGAGACCAAGGCAACCTGAGGGCAAAACCCCTCGCTTGATTTCATTTCTCCCATTAGGCCCCGAACATCAGAGCGCGTGTGACAGAGAGAGAGAGAGAGAGAGAGAGAGAGAGAGAGAGAGAGAAACCCCACAAAAGAGAAACAAACGAAAACCCCAGCAAAGGTTCCATACATTGTTCGCCAGGATTGGAAGTGATGAGGTCGTTGCGGGGGAGGGGGAGAATATGCGGAGGGCACTTGGAAACCTCGCGGTTGCAGCCAGCAGGTGCTGACAGATACGTTTTTGAAAGCGGCTGGCGGCGCCCTTGAGCTTCCTACGGTTCTGACCATACCCGTTCTCAGGGAGGTGGCTGTGGAGCCCAGGATAGGCCACGCCAAAATGCACCTCCGTGGCACAGTGATCATTTGGCGTGACGGTGACCTCAAGAAGGCGGCCAACACAAGAGGGACCCTCGGGCTCTCCTTTGTGTCTCCCTGAAAGCGAGACATCCATCTCTCTCTCGGGTGAAAGGCGCACTCCCTGCATCCGCACCTGGAGTTAGGAGGACGCTCCGATCCCCAAAGTAGGGAATTCATTCGGGCCGAGAAGCCTAGGGAGACAAACACTGTGACTTCTTTCAGGGACCCCCACAAGCCCAAACTCTGTTTAGATTCTTCCTTCCCTCAGGGCGCACCCGAAAGCTAAGTCTCTCGGTCTGATCCCTGTCTCACACATGTACTGTCCCTTGGTCTACACAGTCGAAAAGCTGCCCGCCTCAGCCACTTCTCAGGGCTAGAAGGTAAAACAACAACAACAACAACAACAACAACAACAACAACAAACGAACACGTGTTCCCGCTCCCGCTTCCTCTATCCGCCTGCCTTGAGTCCATGTTAGGATGAGTCCAGCCACGAGGACTCAAGAGGGGCAGAGGGGGAGATTTCCCCCTCCCCCAAACAGGAAGGCATCTGGAACTCTCTTCCCAGTGGCCACCCGGCTCAACTCTGGGTGCCTGAACCCTAGTTTGCCTCCTTTCGATTTTTAAATGCTCTTCCCTGGGTTAGAATCACAAGGAGAGATGCTCACGCGTGTATGTCTTCCAAGTTTTACGTGACATGGGGCAGCCCTCCTAAGAAAGCAAAGAAAGACTCAGAGAAGTGGCAACACCTACAATCTCTTCGGTTCTGCTGAGGAGAGGGAGGAAATCTGGGAAAGTAACTATACTATGGCCCGGGCTGGCGGGCGCCGGGGGTGGGGGTGGGGGGGGCGGGGGAGAGTTAAGGGAGCTAAAGGAGGATGAGATTTCTTAGAAACTCATTCTTAGGCACAGACACATTGGAGGGATGCGGGACCCCACCTCTTCTTTTCCCTTGTGTTGGGAAGATCATTTGGCTCCTGCCAGCTGGGGTTTCATTCCCCCACGAATCATCAGGCGAGTGCTCTGGAGAAAAGAGCGAGAGCACAGGTCAGGAGAAGATGGAGAAGATGGCTGCCGGATGCCCGGGGCCACACGGATGTCTTCGGGGGCACAGGCACGTCCACGATCTGTGCACCATGTCTACGGCAGATTGGGTGTGTAGGTCATTTTGAACAGGCTCCCATCCACCTGCCCTCATTGGGGTCCTGTCTCCAGCTCCCCTGAGCGGTGCCGTCACGGCTAGGCGAAGACAGGGCTCCTCCAGGGGCGGGCCCGTGCCAGAGAAAGGGAGACGGCAGTGAAGTCATCGAGCTTCGGGTACTTCTACCAGAGTGACTCTCCTTCATCAAGTCCCCGGCAGGTGGAGGGACACGTCTTTCTGACACAGTGGGGCCAGGGGAGGCTTAGAAAAAGGCTTCTGACAACCGCACCATCAAGTATGAGCTCTCCGTTTCCTTGACGGAAGAGTCCCCCACTTTCCCAAGTGGTAGAGCTAGGAACGGGCCCCTCGGGTCCCATCTTACACGTGAGAATGACATGCTGACTTTACTCCTCTTCAAGGCGGAGTTTGTAAAAGGTCAGCCCTGGAGGAAGGACCCAGCTTGTCAGTCCTCTCATGCTATCATCCAAGCCAAGGAGAGCCGTGCCAGAGCTCCACGGAAGGAATACGGCGATCGGCTGCCTTTGGAGAAGATGGCTCTGTGAGCAGCAGCATGGAAACCAACCGAGAAGCAGGGGCCACTCTAGAGGCCAGCAGGGTCCTTAGGGGCCCAGCCAGGCCAGGCCAGGCCAGGATGGAGAGAGGGGATGGAGCCGGACCTTTGAGGCCCTAGCCTCCACAGCACCTGGGATTCTGCTGGGATTCTTGAGAAACTCGCTCCACATTCTAGAAGGGCCTGCGTGTAACAAAGATACGAAGCCATACTTTCCTTAAAGAGCACCTGCCCTCAGGAAGTGGCACTCAGCATGCTCGCTGGTGATGGGCCAGACACACCCATAGACACTCAGGTTCCAGGGAAAAGCTTTGCTCAGCTCTTTCTCCCCTTCCGTCCTCAAAACACAAAGCCATCGCTTCCGGATACCAGGGAAGCTCTCAGGTAGGTTGTGCTGGGGCGGGCGCCAACTAGAACTGTGAAGAGGGGAGATCGGAGCCGCAGAAGCTCTGGGGCCCCGAGGAAAGATGCCGCCGATCCACGTCTCGCACCTTCCTCTCAGCGGGAGGGCCAGGGACTCTCCCTCCGCACAGGATCCTGGCCACACACGAGGGAGGGCCCACACCCACTTTCCTGCTCCTCTTTGCTTGGGGTGGGTTCAGAGACACTGGACTCGGCTCATCCCTCTCCACAGCGGCTCGTCCCTCTCCACAGCCGTGCACGGCAGGCAGCAGAGCAGAAGAACAAGAGCTGGCATCGTCCACCATTCCCAGAGCTGCTCCATTCCCGTCAATGCGCATCCGGATGGGGCGCACAGACAGGGCGCTCGTCCTGAGGTCACCGTGTCGCTCCAGGTGCGGATTCCCGAGATGGTGACATCTCGGTCGAGGAGACCGTCCCCTGTGAGACCACAGGCTTGGCAGTATTGGCGAGAGCATGCTTCGTGGGCCATCTGCAATTCCATGTCACCGGAAACATACCGTGTCAAACTTGTGCTCGGCCTCCAAGTCAAAGGGCTGCCTGAGGACTTTGACCGACAATTCCAGTTGCTCCTGGCCTAAGAGACACAACTTCTCCCAAGGAAACAAACCGTAACACAATGGAAAGTCTGACCTACCTCAAGACGCGTGTTTGACGTGGCACGGCCATGTCCGGAGGCTCATGTGACTTCCATGCGGGGGCAGCCTGGGAACCGCCTTTCTGAGTCTCCCCCTCCCCGTGCGACCCCAGGGTAGGGCTGGTGCAAAGAGAACGCTGGATGGGATGTAGGCATTGGAAGTGAAGCCACAGCCAAGGCTCTCTGCAGGCTGTCGCCATCCCACATGGTGACAGGTGGGCACAGAGGTGCAGGGTGGAAGGCTGTCCATCCCCACACACACACACACACACACCCGCCGCCCTGCGTCTGGCTAGTGTTCCCAGCTGGTGCCCCCTGGACGACAGTGACCCAGGCCACTCCTGGCTGCCTGGCCGCAGATCCACCGAGGGACAGCTGTGCCTTCCCCCGAGTCTCTCCATGTCTCCCCTGTGGCCCCGCACATCGGTGGCTACCTTTCCCTGCGGGCGCTGACAGCTCCATCGGCACTGCCACCTCCGCCACTGCCACCGGGCACTCAGAGGACTGAGAGCCACAGCCTTCCCTCCCCTCCCCTCCCCTCCCCTCCCCTCCTCCGCAGCCAAGCCCAGCCCTGCCCTGCCCAGCTGCTCCCAGGCCTCTGGAAGGTCCAGTTCCTAGAACGAGGTCTTCATTCCTGTGACTCCCACGGTGTCTCTGTTTCCATGACACAGACCGGCTATGTTGTCCCGACAGTAGGACACACACAGAAACCCTGTGTGAAAATCATGAGGCTGACAGCATCATTAGTCATCTGAGACAGAAAATCAATAAAGATATCGTATTAAATACACATAATTATAGGTAGGGGTGTGTGTTTGTGTGTGTGTGTGTGTGTGTGTGTCTGTCTGTCTGTCTGTTTGTCTGTCTGTCTGTATCTCACTGCAGCATTCACACAAGCATTGCCAGCCAAGCAGAACCTCAGGTCTCTGTGATAATTGTCCCTGGGGATGTTCTGCCGACTGTCACGCAGAGACCGTCGTTGTACGGAGACACAGGTAAAGACGTGTGTTTGTCAAGACAGGAGAACACAGAAAACACATCCTGTTTCACAGGGATGAACTAGTGTCATGATGCCAACCTGGGGACATGGGCTCCCGTTCACGCTCCTGGCCAGGCCCTGCAAGCATTAGGGGACCATCGCTTCTGTCCTTGTATGGGCCGCTCACTGCACCGAGTTCTTAGTCACCTCACGTAGCCCTCACCGCAAATCCACACCTTGAACGTGGTCCTCCTTCCTCATCGCCACCGCCACCACGTTCCTCCTGGTCTCTTTAAACACGCACGCGTCCCTGGTGGGTGGGGTAAGGAGCCAGCTCCCCCCACCCCACCCCACTCCGGTGCCTGCCTGCCTGCCTGCCTGCCTGCCTGCCTGCGTGCATGCGTGCGTGGAGTAGAAGCAGGGAATGTTCTGTCGTTCCCCCTTCCCAACCCGCGAACGAAGGAAACCTTCGTGTATCTTTCTATACTTTATGTGCTGTCGCCTACATGTGTTCCCCCATTTTTCTTTATCCACAAGAGCTCCCTGCAGTCCCCACTCTCTGTATGAACGGCATTCACACACATCCAAAGTGAATTTATTTCAGCTTCTATCGGGTGGCATATCCAGATAGATCCTTTAGGTCAGGAAGCACAGAAACACAGCCAAGTCGAGTGAGTGCTGAACCAGAGTCATTTAGGAATCCTATGAGGTGACCAGTGTGGAAGGAGCATGTGTTCCAAGGCACTTCTTTTGATGTCTTAGGTTTACCTAGCCAGCAATGCAGATCCCATGAAAGTGGCCAGAGATCTTTTCTCCATAGGCTCTCCTGTTACGGAATGCAAGTGTGTTCCCGCGCCCACGGACGACACACAGTGAGGCCAAACAAGGGGACACGTCAGAGTTTGGGGCAGGGGAAGGTTTCTAGCATGGCCGAGCAAGGGGAGGGTGGGAATCTTTCTTTTCCAGAAAAGTTAGAACTTCTCTCAAGTTGCATGGGCCCAGAAAATGCTTTCTCCTCTTCGATCGTCAGTCAAGGAAAGGTAGCACCTGGTTTTTCACGAGGAGATTTTCTTCCTAATTCCAGTTATCTTATAAAATAAAGAAGAAAAATTCTGTTAATGTTTCACATAAGCGTCCAGGACTATTTCACTTCCATGATTTGAAGAAATGTTATTTTCTCTCTGACTGACACTGTCCTTGAAGGACCAAGCTAAACTTCTAAGGAGCCAAATTCCAAATCATTTTGAGACTAGGAAATACAAAGTGTAGTGTCATAGATTGATTGATCGATCCATTGATTTCATCAGACAGCAGTCGTCACTTCTAAGATTATTCGAACACCACTAACTCTTGTGTAACAAAGTTGAGATGTCTGCGCTCGAGCACGCACACGCGCGCACGCGTGTGTGTGTGTGTGTGACTCATAAGGGGATGTTTTCCATAGCTGTGCACTATGGCACTGCAGGATCTCTGGCTGCTGAGTACTCAGAGGTGCAAGCCCCGATACAGAGCTTGGACTGTGAAGTTATGCATGGGTTCTCAATGGTGTGTGTGGGGTCGGCCCCCCTAATCCCCCATGTTGGTTGTTCAATGGTCAACTCTAATATATAGATCAGAGAGGATATCATCCATGTGCTTCATATGAATAACTTTCCCAAATAATCTTTATCTTTTTCAAAGGAAGACATCCTGTAATCCATTTCATAAGATGCTATTGGGAACCTACTCCCCCAGCATGTGAATTATCCCTACAGAGCGCAAGATCCCTGAGAAGGAGGAGCCCTGCACGCTGAGACACCAGGAAAGTAGGCTTTTAGATGATATTGTCTGCTTCTCATGGGATGACGGTGTCTACTGATCCTATTCAAGTGTGTAAAATGAGAGCCCCCTGGCAAGGATCAGCAGAAGGTCTTTTCTGCTGGGCCCTGGGCTCTTCCTTAAAGTGGGGAGGCCAAGAGCCTCAAGAAGGAAGAAAGGAAGGAAGGAAGGTGGGAGGGAGGGAGGGAGGGAGGGAGGGGAGGGTTTGCCCAGTGCCATCAGGCCCGTGTGTCACCCTAAAGAGAAGGGCAGCCATTGCCACTGCTGGAATCATGTCCCCATTTCCTGGGCAGGACATTCAAGAAGGCCTCCTCCTGTGTGTTTCGTGCATCACCTCGACGGTGCCCCCAGGAATAGTCACCGGAGGAAACTGTGCAGCTGAGCCAACCTGCCTGGGAACACGGCCTCCTTCCTTTAAGAAGTGGAAAACTCGCCCAGTGCTCTCTCTGTTGTTGTTTTTCCGGTCCTTATCCTTGTCCTTGTCGTCGGCGTCATCGTCGTTACTGTTGTTAACAAGTGAAAGATAGTGAGTCAGAAAGAGAAAAACAAATATTGTATATTCACACATATATGTGGACTGCAGAAAAATGGTACACATCAACTGGTGTGCAAGGCAGAAATAGAGACACAGATGTAGAGCACAAACATATGGACACCAAGTGGGGAAAGTGGGGAGGGTTGGGGGGGAATGAATTGGAAGATTGGGGTACCAAATTGTACACTCTAAATATATACAGTTTATTGTAAAACATAAAAAGAAAATAAGTTAAAAAAAGAAAAAGTGAATGATGCCTCCGTCTAGAGGAATACTTGGCAGTTATTATGTTCAGGACCATTTCTTTTTCGGCCATTGATGGAAAACTCCTTGGATCCTGTTAGCATTTATGGATTCAAGGAGTGCAGTTCTTCATAGGTTCTGTCACGTCGTTAGGAGGGGAATCCTCATCAAGTTGCTTCAACGAGGACTACGTGTCCTTCAGATGCGGAGATGGAAACGAATGGTGCGCTGCGGGGCGGTGGGGGGGGCGGGGGCGCGATGATAGGCACCCAGGACTCCTTCCCCCAGGCCTCCTTTTGTTCCCTCACTGCTTCCTGGAGAAGGGACACCACACCCCACCCCCACACACACACCCTCTAGGTGTGCTATTTGCTGTCCATAATTTCACGTGCCCTTTGGGCATGGCTGATAGAGACGGACATGAAGCAGCAGGACGGCAAGCTGGCACCTGGGCCTAGGGAAGTTTCACAAGTGAAATATCAGAACTGGAGCTGGGACAGACATGCCTCCCCTTCCCGGGGCCGGGGATGGGGGGGTGGGGTGCAGAAGCTGGGCTGGGGGAGCTGGAGACGAGGGGCACAGAGAGAGGCGGGGAAGGGAGGCCCCTCGTGGGCCTGGGAGAGACGGGGATCGGGGGGCGGGGCGGTGGGGGGCAGGGGGCCACTGCTGACCAGCCTCGGTTCGGGTTCCCTGTCCCCCATCCTGCTGAGAACTTGCCTTTGCTTCCTGCCCTCAGGTGTGCGAGAGGAGCATGTTTCTTTTCAATAAAGACCAATACATTATGTCACACTGTGTTTGGTTTTGCTTGTTCATGTTCCAGACGAGGCCAAAGAACTCTCCCAGGGGAGGTGTGGGTACAAAGGATCTGACAGGATGGGAGGGTGCGGGTCCGTGCATGGGCCAAGAAATCCAGAAAATCTGTCGTAGCTGAGACTCAGGCCTTTTTCAGAAATAGGCCAAGAGAGTTCAGCTTTGACCATTCCCTGCCAAGTAGTCATCACAGGTGCTTCCTGGAAGGGATTGAGTTGCAGAAACCAGCGTGGCCCGCAGCCCTCAGGTCTCAGCCCGGCAGGCAGGCAGGCAGGCAGGCAGCGGCTACTGTCTGTTGGTCCCGCCCCACCCCGCCCCCGCCCCCGCCCCCGCCCCCGCCTGCTTCTCCACCGCTCGCTCCTTCCCAAGTCGCCAGGGGCCGATTATAAACCAGTGGAGGGGGGGGAGCGTGTGGGGGGTGGTGTCAGTGAAGAAGATTTGTAGATGTTAGGGTGGAAGCAACTTTAGCAGTTTGAAATGGCTGTGATGATGGGTGTTTGGTTCGACTTTCAGAGTGGCTCTCACAGAAACAGGCACCAGGATGGTTTCCATAGGAGCTGTGGTGGCCATGTCTCTAAAGTTTTCACCAAGTCCTCCAGCTTCGGTCTGTAGGGCTTCAGGCAAAGGGCCGTTTTCGTTGTCAGTGATGCCAAGTCAAAAGGGTGGGCTGGGCGAAAGTGGGAAACATTCATGGAGAGAGTTGTAGCCCGATATTGGGGGCAACTTGAAAGACTTCAGGATCCAGTCCGGTTTTCAGGTTAAAAGCAGCACCCTAAGGAAAATGAATAGCACCAGAATCTCATATCCACAAGTGTGTATTCCCGTTTTATGGAAACGTAACGTGGGCCTCTAAGGAACGCATGCAAGTGACTCTCTTGCCAAAGAAATAAGGAGCCTCACGGAGAGTTTCTGAATTCTGGACGGAGCAGGTAGGGAGAAAAAGAGAAGTGATTCCATTTTGCTGACAAGGGTACAAGTCACCAAATGGATGTCCAACTTTTAAAATAAATTGGGTTTTGTTTGTTTTCATTTTCCCTTGTAGCTGGCAAAGAAAAGATTTCACAATCCGTCCTGTTCTCTCTCTCTCTCTCTCTCTCACTCAGGTTAGGAGATTCTTTTCTGTTTGAAATAATTGAAGCATTTATAATGTCGTGCAGTTTCAGGTGTACAGCACAGTGATTTAGATAGAAAGATAGGTAGATAGATAGATGATAGATAGATAGATAGATAGATAGATAGATAGATATAGATAGATTCTGTTTCAGATTTTTTTCTCTTATAGGTTATTACAAAGTATTGAGTATAGTTTCCTGTGCCAAGTCGTAAGAGCTTGTTGATTATCCACTTTATGTATAGGAATGTGTATATGTTCATCCCAAGCTCCTAAGGTATCCGCACCCTGCCCCCCACCCCGGCTTCCCCAATCAGTCCTATTGTAGACAAGTAGTCATACACACACTATCATCCTAGCCCTCAGTTCATTCAGCCCCACGTAGGTCACTCTTTCTTCTCGGAGTCCAGTTTTCCCATCGGCTGTGTCAATCTTGCCTGATGATTGAGTGTGACTGGAAAAGTGATGGTCCCAAGAAGTTTGCAAGAGCTTTTGTGAAGGCTCATAGGACTTGCCCAGCGAAGTGGGTGCCTTGATCACTGCAGGCTGTGGAAGGTATACCCAAAGTGGCAAACACAATTTTTTTTTAACCGTCTCTATGCCATGGTGAGGACAGAAGGCTTGCAGCAAGGGGAGGCTTCAACCCACATGGAAACCATACTCACCGTCACAGGAACGTTTGGAGGACCCATACTACGTGGCAGTGGAGTGAAGTCCAGTGGCCGGGGTTCAGGGGTTCCTGAGAGAGGAGGTCTGACGCCTCTGGGGACAAAGAGAATTGTTTTCTCCCAGGGTTACAAGCATGACAGGTCAGCCATTGCAGGTAACCTGTAGAAATCTTCCCACCAGCATCTATTTACAATTGGAGCCATTCTAAATGCACCAAGGTGGGGTGGCGGAATGTGGGGGGAGCGGGGAGAAGGGGGGGAGGTTCCCCGGGAAGCCTGAGGACATGGAGACCCAGTGGCCGGGCCGGGCTGCTGTCCCTCTCTGGGGTCTGCTGTCCCTCTCTGGGGTCTGCTGTAGCCCTGACCCTCTGTTGAATGAGACAGAATGGGCGTGTCATGCCCCACTCATCACCTCCCCAGGGCCCACAGAGGCGCTTCCGTGAGCTGCCTACACCCCCCTCCAGTCGGCTGGAGGGGAGGGAGTCTGCGGTATGGGTAAGCACACGGCCCACGGGAGCGTTCGCGGCCAGGGCCGGGGGCACGACCTCGGTAGGCTTGCTGCCCTCGGGCTCGCCCCTCGGGCCCTCGAGGGGGAGCACGCCCAAGATGCGTGACACAGCCCCCTCTCTCACAGGCCCCGGCCCCCACGATCGCTCCCACGCCCGCGCGCAGCCCCCCACGTAGCGGGGGCCACACGGGGCGTGCGCTTGGCCAAGCTCAGCCCCCCGCGGCACGCCGCTGAGGACCAGCACAACGAGGCGGCCCCTGACCCCACCGCCGGGGGGAGAACAGGCGGGCGCACCTCCCTTACCGTCTCGACCCCCCCCAAGAGAGAGCCGCTCACGGCACATGCCACGGTGGCAGAGACCCGAGGGACACGCTGGGAAAGGGGAACAACACCACCGCTCGGCCTCGGGCACCTGAGGGACGACCTGGAGCGCTCCAGGAGCACCACGGAGGGCCAGGCGAGGCACACTCGCACACCGATGGGGGCGCGCAGCGTGGCGGCGGGGCGGCCCTCCCCGCCGTGGGGAGGGCCGCTCGCGAGGTGTACGCCAAGGAGGCAAAGCGAGAGCGTCTGCTGTGTCCGAGGACCCCGGTCCCCGCGCCCACGCTGGGAGGCGGGGGCGGGAGACCGCGGGTTCAGGGCCGGAGGCCGCACCCCTGCCTTCCGCACACCCCGGCAGGCGGGGCGGAAGAGAGGCGAGGAGCCCGCGGACAGAACGAGAAGAGCGGTCCCGTCCCCCAGGAACATCCGTCCCTCGTCTGGCACGGCTTAGGCCCAGCCCGGCGGAGCGTGGCACCACCACATCAATCGGTTGACCCACCCAGCCTAAAGCCACGGCGGGAGAGGCCCCGCAGGGGAGGCACGGCGAGGACCCGTCACACTGAGGCCCGCTTCCGCCTCACCGGCGCCCCTTCCTCTCGGGCAAGAGCAGCCAACCACCCCAGGACGAGAACGCCTGACACGGGGCACAGAGCCTGTGGGGTGGGGTCGTGCCGGCCCACTCACCACCGGGTGCCTGCAGCGGGGGCAGCACACAGGGTCGAGCACCCAACGCCACCTGGCCCCGCCACCCTCGGGCTCAGCCAGCGGCCGGAGGCGGCACCGCAGGTCGGGGCAGCCGGACGCGCACGCAAGAGCCGGCACGCAGGCCCAAGCAGGCAGCTCAAGTGGCAAGGACCGAGCCGGTCATCAGACAGCCGCCCCCAGCCCGGAGTCCTGCCCGCGTCCGGAGCCCCAGCGTCTATCGGCGACAGACGCAGAAGAACACCGTGTCAGCACCTATCTGGTGGCAAAAAGGCCCCATTTCCGGCGAAAGAAATCATCGCTCCTGACAGCGGGGCCCACCCACGAGGTTCACGGGGGCCCCCGGAACCTCGGTCCGGCCACCTGCCCCCAACACTTCCCCATCCACACTTGCCCCGGAGCGCCCGAGGCCACCTGGTCGACCCGGGGATGGAGGGGTGGCAGAGTGGGCCGGGGACACGGGGGAGAGGGAGCGGGCTGGGGACGCCCTCCCCGGTCCCCCCACGCGGGCAGGGACCGGTCCATCCGAGTCTCCGGGCCAGGACTTGGTTCCAAGAAAGAAACACAGCACCCCTCTGAGCCGCCTCCGATGAGCGGGCCCCATGAGGGACCACGCCCGGGCCCGGGAGCCCCTCCCCGGGCCACCCAGTAGGGCTCGCGCCAGTCCCCACCTCCCGGCCCGGACTCGGGGTGGAGGGCGGAGGGGGGAGACAAAGTCGCGTCCGACGACCGGGACCCACGCGGGCACGCTGACAGGCCGGGTGCACCCTCGCCGGCCACCTGCGCGAGCAGGGGCCGGTCCGTCCACGTCTCCGGACCCATCGGGACTTGAACCCATTTCTCCAGGGAGACGCCCGGAGCCCACGGGGCAACGCACCCAGGCCCGGGCCAGCCCTCTCCGGGTCACCCGCTGGCAGCCCAGGCCGGTCCTCACCTCTGGAGTCCGGCTCGGAAAACCATCGGTCCGAAAGAATCTGACGACTGGGACGCACGCGCGTCCACCACCGAGCCCGTGGCAGCCTCCACCGGCCTCAACGCTCGGCCCGAGCCGGTCCCCACCTCCGGAGCGGGACGCGGGGGCACCGGGAAGGGAGGTGGGGGGGGTCGGGGAACGAACGCTCCCAAGGGCGGCCCAGGAGAAGGCCGGGCCACCAAGTCCCGGGCGCTCCGGGCGCGGCAGACCCTCTCCTCTCCCACCGCGGCGGCACGACCCGACATGGGTTCCCGCAGCCGGAGGGGCACGGGCGCATGCTGGTCGACCCGGCCAGGCGGCCCCTCCGCCCCGGCTCGGGAGCGCGGCGGCAGTCACAGCCCCATAGATCTGCAGGCCCAATCTCAGGCGACAGCAGGAGGTGCCTACGCCTCGGCGCCACCGGGGCTGCCAGCACCAGCGTGGCTCGCCTCCCGGAAATCTGCTTCGGGCCGGCGGCTGAGTCACAGCCCTCGACAAGGTCGCCGGAGCTCCGGAGGGAAGGGACAATATAAAAGCGGCCGCCAGGTGGCGCCCGACAACCGGCTCGAACGTCCCCGGGCCGGATCCCGGTCGCCAGCCGGCCACCGAGGACGCTGGAGCGCCGGGCCGCCCAAACGCCCGAGCTCCTCCCGGAGCGGGGCGGGCGTCCCGCGCGGCCCGAGGGGTCCGCCTCGGAGCTAGCTCCCTGCCCGACACGACACGACACGACACGGCGCGTCCCGATCCCCGGCAGCACACGGGGGCGGGGGTAGCTGGCAAGATGCCGCCGGGAGGCTGCCTGGAAGGGGACGCGATTCCAGGCCATGGGGGGGGCGCGGGGAATTCCACGGAGACGCCCACAGTGCCACAAGCGAGATCCCCAGCTCCCCGGAGGGTGAGAGGGAGGGAGGGAGGGAGGGAGGGAAGGCGGGGACCAGCGAAACGAAACCAGGCAAGCGCTCCAAGAACGACGCAGGAATTCATCCCTTCTGGCACGGAGAAGGGCTTTGGAAAGCTGACACGCAGAGCCCGGAAGCTAGAAACGAAAGTAAACATACACTCTGGCCCCACACAAATGGAAACAAACATCTATTTCCGCACAGACCGCGACAAAGTCCAAAGAGAACACATGGGTGTGTGGGTGGGGAACACGCCCTTGAGGTCAGAACGTGGATTTCAAAACGGACTGACCACAGTCACCGGCCGGCGGGGGCAGGGGCGGGGGCGGGGGGGCGGGGAGCAGCGTGTCAACAGCCATCCACTAAAGAAACCGCGTTCCAGGACATCTACACAATGCAACGTGGTGAGTGTGCGTGCGTGCGTGCGTGTGAAGAGAGAGTTTTACAGCAAAGGTTCACAGTGACCTGTCGTCCCACCAAAATCAAACCAAGCCAAACTACCAAAAAGTCAAAGTCAAGCTCTGGGACTGCTGTGGCCCTTCAAGGAGTACGTAAAGGCACACACATATGTACGTGTATGCACACGTGTACACGTACAGACACACACACGTGTACACGTACACACACACACGCATCTGAAAACCTCAAGCATGTCCCATAAGAGGTTCCTGTCCAAAACAGAGCAAGGCCTCATGCAACGCAGCCCCCAGAACAAGCAACCTGATGGGGAAAGTGGGCAGGAGGCCTGAACAGAGCAGACCAAGACCAGGCATTTTCATCCACAAGGAAACAAAGCCAGAAAAAACCAACAGAAAACAACGCCCACAAAGGAAACAAAGCAACAAGGACGACGACCCCCACCACTCCAACAGCAACCGCAACACAGTTTTCCACTGTCAACAAAGCAACCAACAGTACCTTTCTTGGGGGGTGGGGGCGGGGACAAAACCAAAAAGCCAAAGGAACCTTTCCCTGAAATACAAGAAACAACTGGGGCTGCCTAGCTGGCGCACTGCTTAAGAATCCGCCCGCCACTGCAGGGGACACGGGTTCGATCCCTGCTCCAGGAAGGTCCCACATGCTGCAGAGCAACGAAGCCCAAGTGAGCCACAACGACTGAGCCCATGTGCCGCAACTCCTGAAGCCCCGTGCCTGGAGCCCGTGCTCCGCACCAAGAGAAGCCACTGGCAATGAGGAGCCTGCGCACCACAACGAAGGGGAGCCCCCACTCACCGCAACGGAAAGAAAGCCCGCGCACAGCAAAAAAAGACCCAATGCAGCCCATCAAATACAGAACAATTTTTTTTTTTAAATGGAGGGTATGATAAAAAGCGCTGGCATTTTCTCTGCACAAGCATACACAGCCAGGCCCAGGATCTGGAATCGCGACAGCAAGTTCCAAACGGCAGAGGAAAGTGGCTCCTGACGGACACCTATTTTTCACGCTGAGAGAGACCACCACCATGTCATGCTGGAGGACTCAGAGATATCACCTGGTGCCTGACAGAATGGCTCCCCGACAACAGATGACACTACGGAAAACAGCACAGAAGACCCTGAAAGCACTGCACCAACAACTACCACGTGACCCAGCAAGCTCCACTACGTGCCCACCGAGGGGGTGAGGGTGACACATACATGCACGTGTATGTGTATCCACACCTATCCCTATGTAGCCATAGTTAGGGACATACCGATAGCGCTCTCTGTGTGCCATACGTCTCTACCTAGTCACACACAGGCGTGTGCACGTTTATGACTCAACCCTACAAGGGAATGAGGTCTTGCCATCCGCGGAAACATGGAGAGACCCAGAGGGCATTGCGCTACACAAGATACCTCAGGTCGCAAGACTATCATGTCTGTGAAGAACGTGCACAGCAATACACACACATGAACACAAAGAAGGAACCGCAAACAGGTTCATCGACACCTAAAAGGAACAAATGGGGGGTGGCCAGAGGAGGGAGGGAGGGGGGGAAGAGGGGAGACGAGTGCAATAGGTGAGGGAGAGGAAGCGGTGCCACTTCTAGTTATGAAATAAACAACTCACTCGCAGGATGTCATGTACAGCAGGCAGAATAGAGTCCATCCTACTGTCATGACATCGAATGGTGACAGACAGTAACGAGACTTATCACGGAGATCCCTGGGTCATGTGTAAACATAGCCACTCGCTAGGGTATACACCTGAAAACCAATATACTCTTGTCAGTCTGTTAGACTTCAATTTTAAAAGGGCGGGGGGAGGAGGGAGGAGGGGGGAGGGGGGCAGAGAAAGGAGGAAGAGGAAGAGGAGGGTGGTGGGGGAGGAGGAGGAGGGGGAGGAGGAGGAGGAGGAGGAGGAGGAGGAGGAGGAAAAAGATGGCTTGCA
>NW_026648521.1:0-48868 GCF_030028045.1 Hippopotamus amphibius kiboko | reverse complement strand
TGGGAGCTGCAGTCTCTCCAGCCACAAAGGCCTGGTGCCGAGTCCATGACGGCCTGTTGCATGGAGGGCTTCTATGGGAGAGGGCCGTGCTTCCCTGGCAGGGGCTCCTTCTCACACTGCTTTCCGTGGGGAAACCCTGCGTGTGCCAGGCTCTCCTGTGTGCACAAAATCTCTCCCCAGTGCCTGAGGTGCAGGGAATCCTCTTCGGACACAGAGCCATGTTCTAGGCAGAGCTCCCATGCTGGGAGAGCCGCCCCTGCCCCGACTGTCCAACTGCCTCAGGAACACACTTCGAGGGAGTGTGGGTCTGGCAGGCAGAACGGCCCGAGGAGGAGCTCGGGCCTTCGGCTGTGGACAGCTTTCCCACTGCCAAGCCTTGGAGGAGTGCGTGGAGGCTGGGGCCTGCAGCGTTTTCCATCGGAGAGCACTGGGTGCCCAAAGCCTCCCCTGTGGCTTCCGAGCCCCTTCCCACCCCACACGCCCTTGGCACCCACTCTGTTGCCAGAGGGAAGTCCTGAGCAGGACTCTCGAGCCTGTGCAGCCAGAGTGCCTCCTGCTTGGAAGTGGCCTCTGGAACTCATTTGGAGTGAGGCTTCTCCCATGCTTGTCAGCCAGCACAGGGGGCCATCGCTCCACCAGAGAACACTCTGCTTTGCCTTCAGCCCTGGCTCGCCCTGCTGAGCTCTCTCTGCCTCAAGCAGAAACCCCAGTGTGCGTCCAGCCTCCAGAAAGCAGAGTGCCTTTGCCTGAGCACTGCTTTGCTGGGGCAGCACCCTGAAGGCCTCCTAGGGCCTTCTCTGCCCTAACCCAGTCGTGCCATTCGGCCCATGCGGGGAGCAACGTTCACACCTTGGCAGGGCTCAGCGTGTGGGCTGTGTGTGGTTTCATGGCTGGGAAAGGGCAGATCCTGAGGCTGGCTGCCCTCCTGTGAATGGGGCCTGGCGGGCAGAGCCGGCATTCCCTGGTGGGGATGGAGGAGATCTGGGGCCTTCAAGCTGCATGCACATCCCCTCTCTGGCTGCCCCTCTTGCTTCTTCTCTGCTGCCAAGCCTCTCACACCACACGTGCGTCTCACTGGAAGGAGCAGGCTGCTTGCCATTCTTGGGCAGGGAATCATCCCACACGCCTCGTTTCCTCGCAGGGGAGCGCACACTGACCCAGAGCCTCCAGGGGAGCTGCAGTCTCTCCAGCCACAAAGGCCTGGAGCCGAGTCCATGACGGCCTGTTGCATGGAGGGCTTCTATGGGAGAGGGCCGTGCTTCCCTGGCAGGGGCTCCTTCTCACACTGCTTTCCGTGGGGAAACCCTGCGTGTGCCAGGGCTCTCCTGTGTGCACAAAATCTCTCCCCAGTGCCTGAGGTGCAGGAATCCTCTTCGGACACAGAGCCATGTTCTAGGCAGAGCTCCCATGCTGGGAGAGCCGCCACTGCCCCGACTGTCCAACTGCCTCAGGAACACACTTCGAGGGAGTGTGGGTCTGGCAGGCAGAACGGCCCGAGGGAGGAGCTCGGGCCTTCGGCTGTGGACAGCTTTCCCACTGCCAAGCCTTGGAGGAGTGCGTGGAGGCTGGGGCCTGCAGCGTTTTCCATCGGAGAGCACTGGGTGCCCAAAGCCTCCCCTGTGGCTTCCGAGCCCCTTCCCACCCACACGCCCTTGGCACCCACTCTGTTGCCAGAGGAAAGTCCTTGAGCAGGACTCTCGAGCCTGTGCAGCCAGAGTGCCTCCTGCTTGGAAGTGGCCTCTGGAACTCATTTGGAGTGAGGCTTCTCCCATGCTTGTCAGCCAGCACAGGGGGCCATCGCTCCACCAGAGAACACTCTGCTTTGCCTTCAGCCCTGGCTCGCCCTGCTGAGCTCTCTCTGCCTCAAGCAGAAACCCCAGTGTGCGTCCAGCCTCCAGAAAGCAGAGTGCCTTTGCCTGAGCACTGCTTTGCTGGGGCAGCACCCTGAAGGCCTCCTAGGGCCTTCTCTGCCCTAACCCAGTCGTGCCATTCGGCCCATGCGGGGAGCAACGTTCACCCTTGGCAGGGCTCAGCGTGTGGGCTGTGTGTGGTTTCATGGCTGGGAAAGGGCAGATCCTGAGGCTGGCTGCCCTCCTGTGAATGGGGCCTGGCGGGCAGAGCCGGCATTCCCTGGTGGGGATGGAGGAGATCTGGGGCCTTCAAGCTGCATGCACATCCCCTCTCTGGCTGCCCCTCTTGCTTCTTCTCTGCTGCCAAGCCTCTCACACCACACGTGCGTCTCACTGGAAGGAGCAGGCTGCTTGCCATTCTTGGGCAGGGAATCATCCCACACGCCTCGTTTCCTCGCAGGGGAGCGCACACTGACCCAGAGCCTCCAGGGGAGCTGCAGTCTCTCCAGCCACAAAGGCCTGGAGCCGAGTCCATGACGGCCTGTTGCATGGAGGGCTTCTATGGGAGAGGGCCGTGCTTCCCTGGCAGGGGCTCCTTCTCACACTGCTTTCCGTGGGGAAACCCTGCGTGTGCCAGGGCTCTCCTGTGTGCACAAAATCTCTCCCCAGTGCCTGAGGTGCAGGGAATCCTCTTCGGACACAGAGCCATGTTCTAGGCAGAGCTCCCATGCTGGGAGAGCCGCCACTGCCCCGACTGTCCAACTGCCTCAGGAACACACTTCGAGGGAGTGTGGGTCTGGCAGGCAGAACGGCCCGAGGGAGGAGCTCGGGCCTTCGGCTGTGGACAGCTTTCCCCACTGCCAAGCCTTGGAGGAGTGCGTGGAGGCTGGGGCCTGCAGCGTTTTCCATCGGAGAGCACTGGGTGCCCAAAGCCTCCCCTGTGGCTTCCGAGCCCCTTCCCACCCACACGCCCTTGGCACCCACTCTGTTGCCAGAGGGAAGTCCTGAGCAGGACTCTCGAGCCTGTGCAGCCAGAGTGCCTCCTGCTTGGAAGTGGCCTCTGGAACTCATTTGGAGTGAGGCTTCTCCCATGCTTGTCAGCCAGCACAGGGGGCCATCGCTCCACCAGAGAACACTCTGCTTTGCCTTCAGCCCTGGCTCGCCCTGCTGAGCTCTCTCTGCCTCAAGCAGAAACCCCAGTGTGCGTCCAGCCTCCAGAAAGCAGAGTGCCTTTGCCTGAGCACTGCTTTGCTGGGGCAGCACCCTGAAGGCCTCCTAGGGCCTTCTCTGCCCTAACCCAGTCGTGCCATTCGGCCCATGCGGGGAGCAACGTTCACCCTTGGCAGGGCTCAGCGTGTGGGCTGTGTGTGGTTTCATGGCTGGGAAAGGGCAGATCCTGAGGCTGGCTGCCCTCCTGTGAATGGGGCCTGGCGGGCAGAGCCGGCATTCCCTGGTGGGGATGGAGGAGATCTGGGGCCTTCAAGCTGCATGCACATCCCTCTCTGGCTGCCCCTCTTGCTTCTTCTCTGCTGCCAAGCCTCTCACACCACACATGCGTCTCACTGGAAGGAGCAGGCTGCTTGCCATTCTTGGGCAGGGAATCATCCCACACGCCTCGTTTCCTCGCAGGGGAGCGCACACTGACCCAGAACCTCCAGGGGAGCTGCAGTCTCTCCAGCCACAAAGGCCTGGAGCCGAGTCCATGACGGCCTGTTGCATGGAGGGCTTCTATGGGAGAGGGCCGTGCTTCCCTGGCAGGGGCTCCTTCTCACACTGCTTTCCGTGGGGAAACCCTGCGTGTGCCAGGGCTCTCCTGTGTGCACAAAATCTCTCCCCAGTGCCTGAGGTGCAGGGAATCCTCTTCGGACACAGAGCCATGTTCTAGGCAGAGCTCCATGCTGGGAGAGCCGCCCCTGCCCCGACTGTCCAACTGCCTCAGGAACACACTTCGAGGGAGTGTGGGTCTGGCAGGCAGAACGGCCCGAGGGAGGAGCTCGGGCCTTCGGCTGTGGACAGCTTTCCCACTGCCAAGCCTTGGAGGAGTGCGTGGAGGCTGGGGCCTGCAGCGTTTTCCATCGGAGAGCACTGGGTGCCCAAAGCCTCCCCTGTGGCTTCCGAGCCCCTTCCCACCCACACGCCCTTGGCACCCACTCTGTTGCCAGAGGGAAGTCCTGAGCAGGACTCTCGAGCCTGTGCAGCCAGAGTGCCTCCTGCTTGGAAGTGGCCTCTGGAACTCATTTGGAGTGAGGCTTCTCCCATGCTTGTCAGCCAGCACAGGGGGCCATCGCTCCACCAGAGAACACTCTGCTTTGCCTTCAGCCCTGGCTCGCCCTGCTGAGCTCTCTCTGCCTCAAGCAGAAACCCCAGTGTGCGTCCAGCCTCCAGAAAGCAGAGTGCCTTTGCCTGAGCACTGCTTTGCTGGGGCAGCACCCTGAAGGCCTCCTAGGGCCTTCTCTGCCCTAACCCAGTCGTGCCATTCGGCCCATGCGGGGAGCAACGTTCACCCTTGGCAGGGCTCAGCGTGTGGGCTGTGTGTGGTTTCATGGCTGGGAAAGGGCAGATCCTGAGGCTGGCTGCCCTCCTGTGAATGGGGCCTGGCGGGCAGAGCCGGCATTCCCTGGTGGGGATGGAGGAGATCTGGGGCCTTCAAGCTGCATGCACATCCCCTCTCTGGCTGCCCCTCTTGCTTCTTCTCTGCTGCCAAGCCTCTCACACCACACGTGCGTCTCACTGGAAGGAGCAGGCTGCTTGCCATTCTTGGGCAGGGAATCATCCCACACGCCTCGTTTCCTCGCAGGGGAGCGCACACTGACCCAGAGCCTCCAGGGGAGCTGCAGTCTCTCCAGCCACAAAGGCCTGGAGCCGAGTCCATGACGGCCTGTTGCATGGAGGGCTTCTATGGGAGAGGGCCGTGCTTCCCTGGCAGGGGCTCCTTCTCACACTGCTTTCCGTGGGGAAACCCTGCGTGTGCCAGGGCTCTCCTGTGTGCACAAAATCTCTCCCCAGTGCCTGAGGTGCAGGGAATCCTCTTCGGACACAGAGCCATGTTCTAGGCAGAGCTCCCATGCTGGGAGAGCCGCCCCTGCCCCGACTGTCCAACTGCCTCAGGAACACACTTCGAGGGAGTGTGGGTCTGGCAGGCAGAACGGCCCGAGGGGAGGAGCTCGGGCCTTCGGCTGTGGACAGCTTTCCCACTGCCAAGCCTTGGAGGAGTGCGTGGAGGCTGGGGCCTGCAGCGTTTTCCATCGGAGAGCACTGGGTGCCCAAAGCCTCCCCTGTGGCTTCCGAGCCCCTTCCCACCCACACGCCCTTGGCACCCACTCTGTTGCCAGAGGGAAGTCCTGAGCAGGACTCTCGAGCCTGTGCAGCCAGAGTGCCTCCTGCTTGGAAGTGGCCTCTGGAACTCATTTGGAGTGAGGCTTCTCCCATGCTTGTCAGCCAGCACAGGGTGCCATCGCTCCACCAGAGAACACTCTGCTTTGCCTTCAGCCCTGGCTCGCCCTGCTGAGCTCTCTCTGCCTCAAGCAGAAACCCCAGTGTGCGTCCAGCCTCCAGAAAGCAGAGTGCCTTTGCCTGAGCACTGCTTTGCTGGGGCAGCACCCTGAAGGCCTCCTAGGGCCTTCTCTGCCCTAACCCAGTCGTGCCATTCGGCCCATGCGGGGAGCAACGTTCACCCTTGGCAGGGCTCAGCGTGTGGGCTGTGTGTGGTTTCATGGCTGGGAAAGGGCAGATCCTGAGGCTGGCTGCCCTCCTGTGAATGGGGCCTGGCGGGCAGAGCCGGCATTCCTGGTGGGGATGGAGGAGATCTGGGGCCTTCAAGCTGCATGCACATCCCCTCTCTGGCTGCCCCTCTTGCTTCTTCTCTGCTGCCAAGCCTCTCACACCACACGTGCGTCTCACTGGAAGGAGCAGGCTGCTTGCCATTCTTGGGCAGGGAATCATCCCACACGCCTCGTTTCCTCGCAGGGGAGCGCACACTGACCCAGAGCCTCCAGGGGAGCTGCAGTCTCTCTCAGCCACAAAGGCCTGGAGCCGAGTCCATGACGGCCTGTTGCATGGAGGGCTTCTATGGGAGAGGGCCGTGCTTCCCTGGCAGGGGCTCCTTCTCACACTGCTTTCCGTGGGGAAACCCTGCGTGTGCCAGGGCTCTCCTGTGTGCACAAAATCTCTCCCCAGTGCCTGAGGTGCAGGGAATCCTCTTCGGACACAGAGCCATGTTCTAGGCAGAGCTCCCATGCTGGGAGAGCCGCCACTGCCCCGACTGTCCAACTGCCTCAGGAACACACTTCGAGGGAGTGTGGGTCTGGCAGGCAGAACGGCCCGAGGGAGGAGCTCGGGCCTTCGGCTGTGGACAGCTTTCCCACTGCCAAGCCTTGGAGGAGTGCGTGGAGGCTGGGGCCTGCAGCGTTTTCCATCGGAGAGCACTGGGTGCCCAAAGCCTCCCCTGTGGCTTCCGAGCCCCTTCCCACCCACACGCCCTTGGCACCCACTCTGTTGCCAGAGGGAAGTCCTGAGCAGGACTCTCGAGCCTGTGCAGCCAGAGTGCCTCCTGCTTGGAAGTGGCCTCTGGAACTCATTTGGAGTGAGGCTTCTCCCATGCTTGTCAGCCAGCACAGGGGGCCATCGCTCCACCAGAGAACACTCTGCTTTGCCTTCAGCCATGGCTCGCCCTGCTGAGCTCTCTCTGCCTCAAGCAGAAACCCCAGTGTGCGTCCAGCCTCCAGAAAGCAGAGTGCCTTTGCCTGAGCACTGCTTTGCTGGGGCAGCACCCTGAAGGCCTCCTAGGGCCTTCTCTGCCCTAACCCAGTCGTGCCATTCGGCCCATGCGGGGAGCAACGTTCACCCTTGGCAGGGCTCAGCGTGTGGGCTGTGTGTGGTTTCATGGCTGGGAAAGGGCAGATCCTGAGGCTGGCTGCCCTCCTGTGAATGGGGCCTGGCGGGCAGAGCCGGCATTCCCTGGTGGGGATGGAGGAGATCTGGGGCCTTCAAGCTGCATGCACATCCCCTCTCTGGCTGCCCCTCTTGCTTCTTCTCTGCTGCCAAGCCTCTCACACCACACATGCGTCTCACTGGAAGGAGCAGGCTGCTTGCCATTCTTGGGCAGGGAATCATCCCACACGCCTCGTTTCCTCGCAGGGGAGCGCACACTGACCCAGAGCCTCCAGGGGAGCTGCAGTCTCTCCAGCCACAAAGGCCTGGAGCCGAGTCCATGACGGCCTGTTGCATGGAGGGCTTCTATGGGAGAGGGCCGTGCTTCCCTGGCAGGGGCTCCTTCTCACACTGCTTTCCGTGGGGAAACCCTGCGTGTGCCAGGGCTCTCCTGTGTGCACAAAATCTCTCCCCAGTGCCTGAGGTGCAGGGAATCCTCTTCGGACACAGAGCCATGTTCTAGGCAGAGCTCCCATGCTGGGAGAGCCGCCACTGCCCCGACTGTCCAACTGCCTCAGGAACACACTTCGAGGGAGTGTGGGTCTGGCAGGCAGAACGGCCCGAGGGAGGAGCTCGGGCCTTCGGCTGTGGACAGCTTTCCCACTGCCAAGCCTTGGAGGAGTGCGTGGAGGCTGGGGCCTGCAGCGTTTTCCATCGGAGAGCACTGGGTGCCCAAAGCCTCCCCTGTGGCTTCCGAGCCCCTTCCCACCCACACGCCCTTGGCACCCACTCTGTTGCCAGAGGGAAGTCCTGAGCAGGACTCTCGAGCCTGTGCAGCCAGAGTGCCTCCTGCTTGGAAGTGGCCTCTGGAACTCATTTGGAGTGAGGCTTCTCCCATGCTTGTCAGCCAGCACAGGGGGCCATCGCTCCACCAGAGAACACTCTGCTTTGCCTTCAGCCCTGGCTCGCCCTGCTGAGCTCTCTCTGCCTCAAGCAGAAACCCCAGTGTGCGTCCAGCCTCCAGAAAGCAGAGTGCCTTTGCCTGAGCACTGCTTTGCTGGGGCAGCACCCTGAAGGCCTCCTAGGGCCTTCTCTGCCCTAACCCAGTCGTGCCATTCGGCCCATGCGGGGAGCAACGTTCACCCTTGGCAGGGCTCAGCGTGTGGGCTGTGTGTGGTTTCATGGCTGGGAAAGGGCAGATCCTGAGGCTGGCTGCCCTCCTGTGAATGGGGCCTGGCGGGCAGAGCCGGCATTCCCTGGTGGGGATGGAGGAGATCTGGGGCCTTCAAGCTGCATGCACATCCCCTCTCTGGCTGCCCCTCTTGCTTCTTCTCTGCTGCCAAGCCTCTCACACCACACATGCGTCTCACTGGAAGGAGCAGGCTGCTTGCCATTCTTGGGCAGGGAATCATCCCACACGCCTCGTTTCCTCGCAGGGGAGCGCACACTGACCCAGAACCTCCAGGGGAGCTGCAGTCTCTCCAGCCACAAAGGCCTGGAGCCGAGTCCATGACGGCCTGTTGCATGGAGGGCTTCTATGGGAGAGGGCCGTGCTTCCCTGGCAGGGGCTCCTTCTCACACTGCTTTCCGTGGGGAAACCCTGCGTGTGCCAGGGCTCTCCTGTGTGCACAAAATCTCTCCCCAGTGCCTGAGGTGCAGGGAATCCTCTTCGGACACAGAGCCATGTTCTAGGCAGAGCTCCCATGCTGGGAGAGCCGCCCCTGCCCCGACTGTCCAACTGCCTCAGGAACACACTTCGAGGGAGTGTGGGTCTGGCAGGCAGAACGGCCCGAGGGAGGAGCTCGGGCCTTCGGCTGTGGACAGCTTTCCCACTGCCAAGCCTTGGAGGAGTGCGTGGAGGCTGGGGCCTGCAGCGTTTTCCATCGGAGAGCACTGGGTGCCCAAAGCCTCCCCTGTGGCTTCCGAGCCCCTTCCCACCCACACGCCCTTGGCACCCACTCTGTTGCCAGAGGGAAGTCCTGAGCAGGACTCTCGAGCCTGTGCAGCCAGAGTGCCTCCTGCTTGGAAGTGGCCTCTGGAACTCATTTGGAGTGAGGCTTCTCCCATGCTTGTCAGCCAGCACAGGGTGCCATCGCTCCACCAGAGAACACTCTGCTTTGCCTTCAGCCCTGGCTCGCCCTGCTGAGCTCTCTCTGCCTCAAGCAGAAACCCCAGTGTGCGTCCAGCCTCCAGAAAGCAGAGTGCCTTTGCCTGAGCACTGCTTTGCTGGGGCAGCACCCTGAAGGCCTCCTAGGGCCTTCTCTGCCCTAACCCAGTCGTGCCATTCGGCCCATGCGGGGAGCAACGTTCACCCTTGGCAGGGCTCAGCGTGTGGGCTGTGTGTGGTTTCATGGCTGGGAAAGGGCAGATCCTGAGGCTGGCTGCCCTCCTGTGAATGGGGCCTGGCGGGCAGAGCCGGCATTCCCTGGTGGGGATGGAGGAGATCTGGGGCCTTCAAGCTGCATGCACATCCCCTCTCTGGCTGCCCCTCTTGCTTCTTCTCTGCTGCCAAGCCTCTCACACCACACGTGCGTCTCACTGGAAGGAGCAGGCTGCTTGCCATTCTTGGGCAGGGAATCATCCCACACGCCTCGTTTCCTCGCAGGGGAGCGCACACTGACCCAGAGCCTCCAGGGGAGCTGCAGTCTCTCCAGCCACAAAGGCCTGGAGCCGAGTCCATGACGGCCTGTTGCATGGAGGGCTTCTATGGGAGAGGGCCGTGCTTCCCTGGCAGGGGCTCCTTCTCACACTGCTTTCCGTGGGGAAACCCTGCGTGTGCCAGGGCTCTCCTGTGTGCACAAAATCTCTCCCCAGTGCCTGAGGTGCAGGGAATCCTCTTCGGACACAGAGCCATGTTCTAGGCAGAGCTCCCATGCTGGGAGAGCCGCCCCTGCCCCGACTGTCCAACTGCCTCAGGAACACACTTCGAGGGAGTGTGGGTCTGGCAGGCAGAACGGCCCGAGGGAGGAGCTCGGGCCTTCGGCTGTGGACAGCTTTCCCACTGCCAAGCCTTGGAGGAGTGCGTGGAGGCTGGGGCCTGCAGCGTTTTCCATCGGAGAGCACTGGGTGCCCAAAGCCTCCCCTGTGGCTTCCGAGCCCCTTCCCACCCACACGCCCTTGGCACCCACTCTGTTGCCAGAGGGAAGTCCTGAGCAGGACTCTCGAGCCTGTGCAGCCAGAGTGCCTCCTGCTTGGAAGTGGCCTCTGGAACTCATTTGGAGTGAGGCTTCTCCCATGCTTGTCAGCCAGCACAGGGTGCCATCGCTCCACCAGAGAACACTCTGCTTTGCCTTCAGCCCTGGCTCGCCCTGCTGAGCTCTCTCTGCCTCAAGCAGAAACCCCAGTGTGCGTCCAGCCTCCAGAAAGCAGAGTGCCTTTGCCTGAGCACTGCTTTGCTGGGGCAGCACCCTGAAGGCCTCCTAGGGCCTTCTCTGCCCTAACCCAGTCGTGCCATTCGGCCCATGCGGGGAGCAACGTTCACCCTTGGCAGGGCTCAGCGTGTGGGCTGTGTGTGGTTTCATGGCTGGGAAAGGGCAGATCCTGAGGCTGGCTGCCCTCCTGTGAATGGGGCCTGGCGGGCAGAGCCGGCATTCCCTGGTGGGGATGGAGGAGATCTGGGGCCTTCAAGCTGCATGCACATCCCCTCTCTGGCTGCCCCTCTTGCTTCTTCTCTGCTGCCAAGCCTCTCACACCACACGTGCGTCTCACTGGAAGGAGCAGGCTGCTTGCCATTCTTGGGCAGGGAATCATCCCACACGCCTCGTTTCCTCGCAGGGGAGCGCACACTGACCCAGAGCCTCCAGGGGAGCTGCAGTCTCTCCAGCCACAAAGGCCTGGAGCCGAGTCCATGACGGCCTGTTGCATGGAGGGCTTCTATGGGAGAGGGCCGTGCTTCCCTGGCAGGGGCTCCTTCTCACACTGCTTTCCGTGGGGAAACCCTGCGTGTGCCAGGGCTCTCCTGTGTGCACAAAATCTCTCCCCAGTGCCTGAGGTGCAGGGAATCCTCTTCGGACACAGAGCCATGTTCTAGGCAGAGCTCCCATGCTGGGAGAGCCGCCCCTGCCCCGACTGTCCAACTGCCTCAGGAACACACTTCGAGGGAGTGTGGGTCTGGCAGGCAGAACGGCCCGAGGGAGGAGCTCGGGCCTTCGGCTGTGGACAGCTTTCCCACTGCCAAGCCTTGGAGGAGTGCGTGGAGGCTGGGGCCTGCAGCGTTTTCCATCGGAGAGCACTGGGTGCCCAAAGCCTCCCCTGTGGCTTCCGAGCCCCTTCCCACCCACACGCCCTTGGCACCCACTCTGTTGCCAGAGGGAAGTCCTGAGCAGGACTCTCGAGCCTGTGCAGCCAGAGTGCCTCCTGCTTGGAAGTGGCCTCTGGAACTCATTTGGAGTGAGGCTTCTCCCATGCTTGTCAGCCAGCACAGGGGGCCATCGCTCCACCAGAGAACACTCTGCTTTGCCTTCAGCCCTGGCTCGCCCTGCTGAGCTCTCTCTGCCTCAAGCAGAAACCCCAGTGTGCGTCCAGCCTCCAGAAAGCAGAGTGCCTTTGCCTGAGCACTGCTTTGCTGGGGCAGCACCCTGAAGGCCTCCTAGGGCCTTCTCTGCCCTAACCCAGTCGTGCCATTCGGCCCATGCGGGGAGCAACGTTCACCCTTGGCAGGGCTCAGCGTGTGGGCTGTGTGTGGTTTCATGGCTGGGAAAGGGCAGATCCTGAGGCTGGCTGCCCTCCTGTGAATGGGGCCTGGCGGGCAGAGCCGGCATTCCCTGGTGGGGATGGAGGAGATCTGGGGCCTTCAAGCTGCATGCACATCCCCTCTCTGGCTGCCCCTCTTGCTTCTTCTCTGCTGCCAAGCCTCTCACACCACACGTGCGTCTCACTGGAAGGAGCAGGCTGCTTGCCATTCTTGGGCAGGGAATCATCCCACACGCCTCGTTTCCTCGCAGGGGAGCGCACACTGACCCAGAGCCTCCAGGGGAGCTGCAGTCTCTCCAGCCACAAAGGCCTGGAGCCGAGTCCATGACGGCCTGTTGCATGGAGGGCTTCTATGGGAGAGGGCTGTGCTTCCCTGGCAGGGGCTCCTTCTCACACTGCTTTCCGTGGGGAAACCCTGCGTGTGCCAGGGCTCTCCTGTGTGCACAAAATCTCTCCCCAGTGCCTGAGGTGCAGGGAATCCTCTTCGGACACAGAGCCATGTTCTAGGCAGAGCTCCCATGCTGGGAGAGCCGCCACTGCCCCGACTGTCCAACTGCCTCAGGAACACACTTCGAGGGAGTGTGGGTCTGGCAGGCAGAACGGCCCGAGGGAGGAGCTCGGGCCTTCGGCTGTGGACAGCTTTCCCACTGCCAAGCCTTGGAGGAGTGCGTGGAGGCTGGGGCCTGCAGCGTTTTCCATCGGAGAGCACTGGGTGCCCAAAGCCTCCCCTGTGGCTTCCGAGCCCCTTCCCACCCACACGCCCTTGGCACCCACTCTGTTGCCAGAGGAAAGTCCTGAGCAGGACTCTCGAGCCTGTGCAGCCAGAGTGCCTCCTGCTTGGAAGTGGCCTCTGGAACTCATTTGGAGTGAGGCTTCTCCCATGCTTGTCAGCCAGCACAGGGGGCCATCGCTCCACCAGAGAACACTCTGCTTTGCCTTCAGCCCTGGCTCGCCCTGCTGAGCTCTCTCTGCCTCAAGCAGAAACCCCAGTGTGCGTCCAGCCTCCAGAAAGCAGAGTGCCTTTGCCTGAGCACTGCTTTGCTGGGGCAGCACCCTGAAGGCCTCCTAGGGCCTTCTCTGCCCTAACCCAGTCGTGCCATTCGGCCCATGCGGGGAGCAACGTTCACCCTTGGCAGGGCTCAGCGTGTGGGCTGTGTGTGGTTTCATGGCTGGGAAAGGGCAGATCCTGAGGCTGGCTGCCCTCCTGTGAATGGGGCCTGGCGGGCAGAGCCGGCATTCCCTGGTGGGGATGGAGGAGATCTGGGGCCTTCAAGCTGCATGCACATCCCCTCTCTGGCTGCCCCTCTTGCTTCTTCTCTGCTGCCAAGCCTCTCACACCACACGTGCGTCTCACTGGAAGGAGCAGGCTGCTTGCCATTCTTGGGCAGGGAATCATCCCACACGCCTCGTTTCCTCGCAGGGGAGCGCACACTGACCCAGAGCCTCCAGGGGAGCTGCAGTCTCTCCAGCCACAAAGGCCTGGAGCCGAGTCCATGACGGCCTGTTGCATGGAGGGCTTCTATGGGAGAGGGCCGTGCTTCCCTGGCAGGGGCTCCTTCTCACACTGCTTTCCGTGGGGAAACCCTGCGTGTGCCAGGGCTCTCCTGTGTGCACAAAATCTCTCCCCAGTGCCTGAGGTGCAGGGAATCCTCTTCGGACACAGAGCCATGTTCTAGGCAGAGCTCCCATGCTGGGAGAGCCGCCACTGCCCCGACTGTCCAACTGCCTCAGGAACACACTTCGAGGGAGTGTGGGTCTGGCAGGCAGAACGGCCCGAGGGAGGAGCTCGGGCCTTCGGCTGTGGACAGCTTTCCCACTGCCAAGCCTTGGAGGAGTGCGTGGAGGCTGGGGCCTGCAGCGTTTTCCATCGGAGAGCACTGGGTGCCCAAAGCCTCCCCTGTGGCTTCCGAGCCCCTTCCCACCCACACGCCCTTGGCACCCACTCTGTTGCCAGAGGGAAGTCCTGAGCAGGACTCTCGAGCCTGTGCAGCCAGAGTGCCTCCTGCTTGGAAGTGGCCTCTGGAACTCATTTGGAGTGAGGCTTCTCCCATGCTTGTCAGCCAGCACAGGGGGCCATCGCTCCACCAGAGAACACTCTGCTTTGCCTTCAGCCCTGGCTCGCCCTGCTGAGCTCTCTCTGCCTCAAGCAGAAACCCCAGTGTGCGTCCAGCCTCCAGAAAGCAGAGTGCCTTTGCCTGAGCACTGCTTTGCTGGGGCAGCACCCTGAAGGCCTCCTAGGGCCTTCTCTGCCCTAACCCAGTCGTGCCATTCGGCCCATGCGGGGAGCAACGTTCACCCTTGGCAGGGCTCAGCGTGTGGGCTGTGTGTGGTTTCATGGCTGGGAAAGGGCAGATCCTGAGGCTGGCTGCCCTCCTGTGAATGGGGCCTGGCGGGCAGAGCCGGCATTCCCTGGTGGGGATGGAGGAGATCTGGGGCCTTCAAGCTGCATGCACATCCCCTCTCTGGCTGCCCCTCTTGCTTCTTCTCTGCTGCCAAGCCTCTCACACCACACATGCGTCTCACTGGAAGGAGCAGGCTGCTTGCCATTCTTGGGCAGGGAATCATCCCACACGCCTCGTTTCCTCGCAGGGGAGCGCACACTGACCCAGAACCTCCAGGGGAGCTGCAGTCTCTCCAGCCACAAAGGCCTGGAGCCGAGTCCATGACGGCCTGTTGCATGGAGGGCTTCTATGGGAGAGGGCCGTGCTTCCCTGGCAGGGGCTCCTTCTCACACTGCTTTCCGTGGGGAAACCCTGCGTGTGCCAGGGCTCTCCTGTGTGCACAAAATCTCTCCCCAGTGCCTGAGGTGCAGGGAATCCTCTTCGGACACAGAGCCATGTTCTAGGCAGAGCTCCCATGCTGGGAGAGCCGCCCCTGCCCCGACTGTCCAACTGCCTCAGGAACACACTTCGAGGGAGTGTGGGTCTGGCAGGCAGAACGGCCCGAGGGAGGAGCTCGGGCCTTCGGCTGTGGACAGCTTTCCCACTGCCAAGCCTTGGAGGAGTGCGTGGAGGCTGGGGCCTGCAGCGTTTTCCATCGGAGAGCACTGGGTGCCCAAAGCCTCCCCTGTGGCTTCCGAGCCCCTTCCCACCCACACGCCCTTGGCACCCACTCTGTTGCCAGAGGGAAGTCCTGAGCAGGACTCTCGAGCCTGTGCAGCCAGAGTGCCTCCTGCTTGGAAGTGGCCTCTGGAACTCATTTGGAGTGAGGCTTCTCCCATGCTTGTCAGCCAGCACAGGGGGCCATCGCTCCACCAGAGAACACTCTGCTTTGCCTTCAGCCCTGGCTCGCCCTGCTGAGCTCTCTCTGCCTCAAGCAGAAACCCCAGTGTGCGTCCAGCCTCCAGAAAGCAGAGTGCCTTTGCCTGAGCACTGCTTTGCTGGGGCAGCACCCTGAAGGCCTCCTAGGGCCTTCTCTGCCCTAACCCAGTCGTGCCATTCGGCCCATGCGGGGAGCAACGTTCACCCTTGGCAGGGCTCAGCGTGTGGGCTGTGTGTGGTTTCATGGCTGGGAAAGGGCAGATCCTGAGGCTGGCTGCCCTCCTGTGAATGGGGCCTGGCGGGCAGAGCCGGCATTCCCTGGTGGGGATGGAGGAGATCTGGGGCCTTCAAGCTGCATGCACATCCCCTCTCTGGCTGCCCCTCTTGCTTCTTCTCTGCTGCCAAGCCTCTCACACCACACGTGCGTCTCACTGGAAGGAGCAGGCTGCTTGCCATTCTTGGGCAGGGAATCATCCCACACGCCTCGTTTCCTCGCAGGGGAGCGCACACTGACCCAGAGCCTCCAGGGGAGCTGCAGTCTCTCCAGCCACAAAGGCCTGGAGCCGAGTCCATGACGGCCTGTTGCATGGAGGGCTTCTATGGGAGAGGGCCGTGCTTCCCTGGCAGGGGCTCCTTCTCACACTGCTTTCCGTGGGGAAACCCTGCGTGTGCCAGGGCTCTCCTGTGTGCACAAAATCTCTCCCCAGTGCCTGAGGTGCAGGGAATCCTCTTCGGACACAGAGCCATGTTCTAGGCAGAGCTCCCATGCTGGGAGAGCCGCCCCTGCCCCGACTGTCCAACTGCCTCAGGAACACACTTCGAGGGAGTGTGGGTCTGGCAGGCAGAACGGCCCGAGGGAGGAGCTCGGGCCTTCGGCTGTGGACAGCTTTCCCACTGCCAAGCCTTGGAGGAGTGCGTGGAGGCTGGGGCCTGCAGCGTTTTCCATCGGAGAGCACTGGGTGCCCAAAGCCTCCCCTGTGGCTTCCGAGCCCCTTCCCACCCACACGCCCTTGGCACCCACTCTGTTGCCAGAGGGAAGTCCTGAGCAGGACTCTCGAGCCTGTGCAGCCAGAGTGCCTCCTGCTTGGAAGTGGCCTCTGGAACTCATTTGGAGTGAGGCTTCTCCCATGCTTGTCAGCCAGCACAGGGTGCCATCGCTCCACCAGAGAACACTCTGCTTTGCCTTCAGCCCTGGCTCGCCCTGCTGAGCTCTCTCTGCCTCAAGCAGAAACCCCAGTGTGCGTCCAGCCTCCAGAAAGCAGAGTGCCTTTGCCTGAGCACTGCTTTGCTGGGGCAGCACCCTGAAGGCCTCCTAGGGCCTTCTCTGCCCTAACCCAGTCGTGCCATTCGGCCCATGCGGGGAGCAACGTTCACCCTTGGCAGGGCTCAGCGTGTGGGCTGTGTGTGGTTTCATGGCTGGGAAAGGGCAGATCCTGAGGCTGGCTGCCCTCCTGTGAATGGGGCCTGGCGGGCAGAGCCGGCATTCCCTGGTGGGGATGGAGGAGATCTGGGGCCTTCAAGCTGCATGCACATCCCCTCTCTGGCTGCCCCTCTTGCTTCTTCTCTGCTGCCAAGCCTCTCACACCACACGTGCGTCTCACTGGAAGGAGCAGGCTGCTTGCCATTCTTGGGCAGGGAATCATCCCACACGCCTCGTTTCCTCGCAGGGGAGCGCACACTGACCCAGAGCCTCCAGGGGAGCTGCAGTCTCTCCAGCCACAAAGGCCTGGAGCCGAGTCCATGACGGCCTGTTGCATGGAGGGCTTCTATGGGAGAGGGCCGTGCTTCCCTGGCAGGGGCTCCTTCTCACACTGCTTTCCGTGGGGAAACCCTGCGTGTGCCAGGGCTCTCCTGTGTGCACAAAATCTCTCCCCAGTGCCTGAGGTGCAGGGAATCCTCTTCGGACACAGAGCCATGTTCTAGGCAGAGCTCCCATGCTGGGAGAGCCGCCCCTGCCCCGACTGTCCAACTGCCTCAGGAACACACTTCGAGGGAGTGTGGGTCTGGCAGGCAGAACGGCCCGAGGGAGGAGCTCGGGCCTTCGGCTGTGGACAGCTTTCCCACTGCCAAGCCTTGGAGGAGTGCGTGGAGGCTGGGGCCTGCAGCGTTTTCCATCGGAGAGCACTGGGTGCCCAAAGCCTCCCCTGTGGCTTCCGAGCCCCTTCCCACCCACACGCCCTTGGCACCCACTCTGTTGCCAGAGGGAAGTCCTGAGCAGGACTCTCGAGCCTGTGCAGCCAGAGTGCCTCCTGCTTGGAAGTGGCCTCTGGAACTCATTTGGAGTGAGGCTTCTCCCATGCTTGTCAGCCAGCACAGGGGGCCATCGCTCCACCAGAGAACACTCTGCTTTGCCTTCAGCCCTGGCTCGCCCTGCTGAGCTCTCTCTGCCTCAAGCAGAAACCCCAGTGTGCGTCCAGCCTCCAGAAAGCAGAGTGCCTTTGCCTGAGCACTGCTTTGCTGGGGCAGCACCCTGAAGGCCTCCTAGGGCCTTCTCTGCCCTAACCCAGTCGTGCCATTCGGCCCATGCGGGGAGCAACGTTCACCCTTGGCAGGGCTCAGCGTGTGGGCTGTGTGTGGTTTCATGGCTGGGAAAGGGCAGATCCTGAGGCTGGCTGCCCTCCTGTGAATGGGGCCTGGCGGGCAGAGCCGGCATTCCCTGGTGGGGATGGAGGAGATCTGGGGCCTTCAAGCTGCATGCACATCCCCTCTCTGGCTGCCCCTCTTGCTTCTTCTCTGCTGCCAAGCCTCTCACACCACACGTGCGTCTCACTGGAAGGAGCAGGCTGCTTGCCATTCTTGGGCAGGGAATCATCCCACACGCCTCGTTTCCTCGCAGGGGAGCGCACACTGACCCAGAGCCTCCAGGGGAGCTGCAGTCTCTCCAGCCACAAAGGCCTGGAGCCGAGTCCATGACGGCCTGTTGCATGGAGGGCTTCTATGGGAGAGGGCCGTGCTTCCCTGGCAGGGGCTCCTTCTCACACTGCTTTCCGTGGGGAAACCCTGCGTGTGCCAGGGCTCTCCTGTGTGCACAAAATCTCTCCCCAGTGCCTGAGGTGCAGGGAATCCTCTTCGGACACAGAGCCATGTTCTAGGCAGAGCTCCCATGCTGGGAGAGCCGCCACTGCCCCGACTGTCCAACTGCCTCAGGAACACACTTCGAGGGAGTGTGGGTCTGGCAGGCAGAACGGCCCGAGGGAGGAGCTCGGGCCTTCGGCTGTGGACAGCTTTCCCACTGCCAAGCCTTGGAGGAGTGCGTGGAGGCTGGGGCCTGCAGCGTTTTCCATCGGAGAGCACTGGGTGCCCAAAGCCTCCCCTGTGGCTTCCGAGCCCCTTCCCACCCACACGCCCTTGGCACCCACTCTGTTGCCAGAGGGAAGTCCTGAGCAGGACTCTCGAGCCTGTGCAGCCAGAGTGCCTCCTGCTTGGAAGTGGCCTCTGGAACTCATTTGGAGTGAGGCTTCTCCCATGCTTGTCAGCCAGCACAGGGGGCCATCGCTCCACCAGAGAACACTCTGCTTTGCCTTCAGCCCTGGCTCGCCCTGCTGAGCTCTCTCTGCCTCAAGCAGAAACCCCAGTGTGCGTCCAGCCTCCAGAAAGCAGAGTGCCTTTGCCTGAGCACTGCTTTGCTGGGGCAGCACCCTGAAGGCCTCCTAGGGCCTTCTCTGCCCTAACCCAGTCGTGCCATTCGGCCCATGCGGGGAGCAACGTTCCCCCTTGGCAGGGCTCAGCGTGTGGGCTGTGTGTGGTTTCATGGCTGGGAAAGGGCAGATCCTGAGGCTGGCTGCCCTCCTGTGAATGGGGCCTGACGGGCAGAGCCGGCATTCCCTGGTGGGGATGGAGGAGATCTGGGGCCTTCAAGCTGCATGCACATCCCCTCTCTGGCTGCCCCTCTTGCTTCTTCTCTGCTGCCAAGCCTCTCACACCACACGTGCGTCTCACTGGAAGGAGCAGGCTGCTTGCCATTCTTGGGCAGGGAATCATCCCACACGCCTCGTTTCCTCGCAGGGGAGCGCACACTGACCCAGAACCTCCAGGGGAGCTGCAGTCTCTCCAGCCACAAAGGCCTGGAGCCGAGTCCATGACGGCCTGTTGCATGGAGGGCTTCTATGGGAGAGGGCCGTGCTTCCCTGGCAGGGGCTCCTTCTCACACTGCTTTCCGTGGGGAAACCCTGCGTGTGCCAGGGCTCTCCTGTGTGCACAAAATCTCTCCCCAGTGCCTGAGGTGCAGGGAATCCTCTTCGGACACAGAGCCATGTTCTAGGCAGAGCTCCCATGCTGGGAGAGCCGCCCCTGCCCCGACTGTCCAACTGCCTCAGGAACACACTTCGAGGGAGTGTGGGTCTGGCAGGCAGAACGGCCCGAGGGAGGAGCTCGGGCCTTCGGCTGTGGACAGCTTTCCCACTGCCAAGCCTTGGAGGAGTGCGTGGAGGCTGGGGCCTGCAGCGTTTTCCATCGGAGAGCACTGGGTGCCCAAAGCCTCCCCTGTGGCTTCCGAGCCCCTTCCCACCCACACGCCCTTGGCACCCACTCTGTTGCCAGAGGGAAGTCCTGAGCAGGACTCTCGAGCCTGTGCAGCCAGAGTGCCTCCTGCTTGGAAGTGGCCTCTGGAACTCATTTGGAGTGAGGCTTCTCCCATGCTTGTCAGCCAGCACAGGGTGCCATCGCTCCACCAGAGAACACTCTGCTTTGCCTTCAGCCCTGGCTCGCCCTGCTGAGCTCTCTCTGCCTCAAGCAGAAACCCCAGTGTGCGTCCAGCCTCCAGAAAGCAGAGTGCCTTTGCCTGAGCACTGCTTTGCTGGGGCAGCACCCTGAAGGCCTCCTAGGGCCTTCTCTGCCCTAACCCAGTCGTGCCATTCGGCCCATGCGGGGAGCAACGTTCACCCTTGGCAGGGCTCAGCGTGTGGGCTGTGTGTGGTTTCATGGCTGGGAAAGGGCAGATCCTGAGGCTGGCTGCCCTCCTGTGAATGGGGCCTGGCGGGCAGAGCCGGCATTCCCTGGTGGGGATGGAGGAGATCTGGGGCCTTCAAGCTGCATGCACATCCCCTCTCTGGCTGCCCCTCTTGCTTCTTCTCTGCTGCCAAGCCTCTCACACCACACGTGCGTCTCACTGGAAGGAGCAGGCTGCTTGCCATTCTTGGGCAGGGAATCATCCCACACGCCTCGTTTCCTCGCAGGGGAGCGCACACTGACCCAGAGCCTCCAGGGGAGCTGCAGTCTCTCCAGCCACAAAGGCCTGGAGCCGAGTCCATGACGGCCTGTTGCATGGAGGGCTTCTATGGGAGAGGGCCGTGCTTCCCTGGCAGGGGCTCCTTCTCACACTGCTTTCCGTGGGGAAACCCTGCGTGTGCCAGGGCTCTCCTGTGTGCACAAAATCTCTCCCCAGTGCCTGAGGTGCAGGGAATCCTCTTCGGACACAGAGCCATGTTCTAGGCAGAGCTCCCATGCTGGGAGAGCCGCCACTGCCCCGACTGTCCAACTGCCTCAGGAACACACTTCGAGGGAGTGTGGGTCTGGCAGGCAGAACGGCCCGAGGGAGGAGCTCGGGCCTTCGGCTGTGGACAGCTTTCCCACTGCCAAGCCTTGGAGGAGTGCGTGGAGGCTGGGGCCTGCAGCGTTTTCCATCGGAGAGCACTGGGTGCCCAAAGCCTCCCCTGTGGCTTCCGAGCCCCTTCCCACCCACACGCCCTTGGCACCCACTCTGTTGCCAGAGGAAAGTCCTGAGCAGGACTCTCGAGCCTGTGCAGCCAGAGTGCCTCCTGCTTGGAAGTGGCCTCTGGAACTCATTTGGAGTGAGGCTTCTCCCATGCTTGTCAGCCAGCACAGGGGGCCATCGCTCCACCAGAGAACACTCTGCTTTGCCTTCAGCCCTGGCTCGCCCTGCTGAGCTCTCTCTGCCTCAAGCAGAAACCCCAGTGTGCGTCCAGCCTCCAGAAAGCAGAGTGCCTTTGCCTGAGCACTGCTTTGCTGGGGCAGCACCCTGAAGGCCTCCTAGGGCCTTCTCTGCCCTAACCCAGTCGTGCCATTCGGCCCATGCGGGGAGCAACGTTCACCCTTGGCAGGGCTCAGCGTGTGGGCTGTGTGTGGTTTCATGGCTGGGAAAGGGCAGATCCTGAGGCTGGCTGCCCTCCTGTGAATGGGGCCTGGCGGGCAGAGCCGGCATTCCCTGGTGGGGATGGAGGAGATCTGGGGCCTTCAAGCTGCATGCACATCCCCTCTCTGGCTGCCCCTCTTGCTTCTTCTCTGCTGCCAAGCCTCTCACACCACACGTGCGTCTCACTGGAAGGAGCAGGCTGCTTGCCATTCTTGGGCAGGGAATCATCCCACACGCCTCGTTTCCTCGCAGGGGAGCGCACACTGACCCAGAGCCTCCAGGGGAGCTGCAGTCTCTCCAGCCACAAAGGCCTGGAGCCGAGTCCATGACGGCCTGTTGCATGGAGGGCTTCTATGGGAGAGGGCCGTGCTTCCCTGGCAGGGGCTCCTTCTCACACTGCTTTCCGTGGGGAAACCCTGCGTGTGCCAGGGCTCTCCTGTGTGCACAAAATCTCTCCCCAGTGCCTGAGGTGCAGGGAATCCTCTTCGGACACAGAGCCATGTTCTAGGCAGAGCTCCCATGCTGGGAGAGCCGCCACTGCCCCGACTGTCCAACTGCCTCAGGAACACACTTCGAGGGAGTGTGGGTCTGGCAGGCAGAACGGCCCGAGGGAGGAGCTCGGGCCTTCGGCTGTGGACAGCTTTCCCACTGCCAAGCCTTGGAGGAGTGCGTGGAGGCTGGGGCCTGCAGCGTTTTCCATCGGAGAGCACTGGGTGCCCAAAGCCTCCCCTGTGGCTTCCGAGCCCCTTCCCACCCACACGCCCTTGGCACCCACTCTGTTGCCAGAGGGAAGTCCTGAGCAGGACTCTCGAGCCTGTGCAGCCAGAGTGCCTCCTGCTTGGAAGTGGCCTCTGGAACTCATTTGGAGTGAGGCTTCTCCCATGCTTGTCAGCCAGCACAGGGGGCCATCGCTCCACCAGAGAACACTCTGCTTTGCCTTCAGCCCTGGCTCGCCCTGCTGAGCTCTCTCTGCCTCAAGCAGAAACCCCAGTGTGCGTCCAGCCTCCAGAAAGCAGAGTGCCTTTGCCTGAGCACTGCTTTGCTGGGGCAGCACCCTGAAGGCCTCCTAGGGCCTTCTCTGCCCTAACCCAGTCGTGCCATTCGGCCCATGCGGGGAGCAACGTTCACCCTTGGCAGGGCTCAGCGTGTGGGCTGTGTGTGGTTTCATGGCTGGGAAAGGGCAGATCCTGAGGCTGGCTGCCCTCCTGTGAATGGGGCCTGGCGGGCAGAGCCGGCATTCCCTGGTGGGGATGGAGGAGATCTGGGGCCTTCAAGCTGCATGCACATCCCCTCTCTGGCTGCCCCTCTTGCTTCTTCTCTGCTGCCAAGCCTCTCACACCACACGTGCGTCTCACTGGAAGGAGCAGGCTGCTTGCCATTCTTGGGCAGGGAATCATCCCACACGCCTCGTTTCCTCGCAGGGGAGCGCACACTGACCCAGAACCTCCAGGGGAGCTGCAGTCTCTCCAGCCACAAAGGCCTGGAGCCGAGTCCATGACGGCCTGTTGCATGGAGGGCTTCTATGGGAGAGGGCCGTGCTTCCCTGGCAGGGGCTCCTTCTCACACTGCTTTCCGTGGGGAAACCCTGCGTGTGCCAGGGCTCTCCTGTGTGCACAAAATCTCTCCCCAGTGCCTGAGGTGCAGGGAATCCTCTTCGGACACAGAGCCATGTTCTAGGCAGAGCTCCCATGCTGGGAGAGCCGCCCCTGCCCCGACTGTCCAACTGCCTCAGGAACACACTTCGAGGGAGTGTGGGTCTGGCAGGCAGAACGGCCCGAGGGAGGAGCTCGGGCCTTCGGCTGTGGACAGCTTTCCCACTGCCAAGCCTTGGAGGAGTGCGTGGAGGCTGGGGCCTGCAGCGTTTTCCATCGGAGAGCACTGGGTGCCCAAAGCCTCCCCTGTGGCTTCCGAGCCCCTTCCCACCCACACGCCCTTGGCACCCACTCTGTTGCCAGAGGGAAGTCCTGAGCAGGACTCTCGAGCCTGTGCAGCCAGAGTGCCTCCTGCTTGGAAGTGGCCTCTGGAACTCATTTGGAGTGAGGCTTCTCCCATGCTTGTCAGCCAGCACAGGGTGCCATCGCTCCACCAGAGAACACTCTGCTTTGCCTTCAGCCCTGGCTCGCCCTGCTGAGCTCTCTCTGCCTCAAGCAGAAACCCCAGTGTGCGTCCAGCCTCCAGAAAGCAGAGTGCCTTTGCCTGAGCACTGCTTTGCTGGGGCAGCACCCTGAAGGCCTCCTAGGGCCTTCTCTGCCCTAACCCAGTCGTGCCATTCGGCCCATGCGGGGAGCAACGTTCCCCCTTGGCAGGGCTCAGCGTGTGGGCTGTGTGTGGTTTCATGGCTGGGAAAGGGCAGATCCTGAGGCTGGCTGCCCTCCTGTGAATGGGGCCTGGCGGGCAGAGCCGGCATTCCCTGGTGGGGATGGAGGAGATCTGGGGCCTTCAAGCTGCATGCACATCCCCTCTCTGGCTGCCCCTCTTGCTTCTTCTCTGCTGCCAAGCCTCTCACACCACACGTGCGTCTCACTGGAAGGAGCAGGCTGCTTGCCATTCTTGGGCAGGGAATCATCCCACACGCCTCGTTTCCTCGCAGGGGAGCGCACACTGACCCAGAGCCTCCAGGGGAGCTGCAGTCTCTGCAGCCACAAAGGCCTGGAGCCGAGTCCATGACGGCCTGTTGCATGGAGGGCTTCTATGGGAGAGGGCCGTGCTTCCCTGGCAGGGGCTCCTTCTCACACTGCTTTCCGTGGGGAAACCCTGCGTGTGCCAGGGCTCTCCTGTGTGCACAAAATCTCTCCCCAGTGCCTGAGGTGCAGGGAATCCTCTTCGGACACAGAGCCATGTTCTAGGCAGAGCTCCCATGCTGGGAGAGCCGCCACTGCCCCGACTGTCCAACTGCCTCAGGAACACACTTCGAGGGAGTGTGGGTCTGGCAGGCAGAACGGCCCGAGGGAGGAGCTCGGGCCTTCGGCTGTGGACAGCTTTCCCACTGCCAAGCCTTGGAGGAGTGCGTGGAGGCTGGGGCCTGCAGCGTTTTCCATCGGAGAGCACTGGGTGCCCAAAGCCTCCCCTGTGGCTTCCGAGCCCCTTCCCACCCACACGCCCTTGGCACCCACTCTGTTGCCAGAGGGAAGTCCTGAGCAGGACTCTCGAGCCTGTGCAGCCAGAGTGCCTCCTGCTTGGAAGTGGCCTCTGGAACTCATTTGGAGTGAGGCTTCTCCCATGCTTGTCAGCCAGCACAGGGGGCCATCGCTCCACCAGAGAACACTCTGCTTTGCCTTCAGCCATGGCTCGCCCTGCTGAGCTCTCTCTGCCTCAAGCAGAAACCCCAGTGTGCGTCCAGCCTCCAGAAAGCAGAGTGCCTTTGCCTGAGCACTGCTTTGCTGGGGCAGCACCCTGAAGGCCTCCTAGGGCCTTCTCTGCCCTAACCCAGTCGTGCCATTCGGCCCATGCGGGGAGCAACGTTCCCCCTTGGCAGGGCTCAGCGTGTGGGCTGTGTGTGGTTTCATGGCTGGGAAAGGGCAGATCCTGAGGCTGGCTGCCCTCCTGTGAATGGGGCCTGGCGGGCAGAGCCGGCATTCCCTGGTGGGGATGGAGGAGATCTGGGGCCTTCAAGCTGCATGCACATCCCCTCTCTGGCTGCCCCTCTTGCTTCTTCTCTGCTGCCAAGCCTCTCACACCACACATGCGTCTCACTGGAAGGAGCAGGCTGCTTGCCATTCTTGGGCAGGGAATCATCCCACACGCCTCGTTTCCTCGCAGGGGAGCGCACACTGACCCAGAGCCTCCAGGGGAGCTGCAGTCTCTCCAGCCACAAAGGCCTGGAGCCGAGTCCATGACGGCCTGTTGCATGGAGGGCTTCTATGGGAGAGGGCCGTGCTTCCCTGGCAGGGGCTCCTTCTCACACTGCTTTCCGTGGGGAAACCCTGCGTGTGCCAGGGCTCTCCTGTGTGCACAAAATCTCTCCCCAGTGCCTGAGGTGCAGGGAATCCTCTTCGGACACAGAGCCATGTTCTAGGCAGAGCTCCCATGCTGGGAGAGCCGCCACTGCCCCGACTGTCCAACTGCCTCAGGAACACACTTCGAGGGAGTGTGGGTCTGGCAGGCAGAACGGCCCGAGGGAGGAGCTCGGGCCTTCGGCTGTGGACAGCTTTCCCACTGCCAAGCCTTGGAGGAGTGCGTGGAGGCTGGGGCCTGCAGCGTTTTCCATCGGAGAGCACTGGGTGCCCAAAGCCTCCCCTGTGGCTTCCGAGCCCCTTCCCACCCACACGCCCTTGGCACCCACTCTGTTGCCAGAGGGAAGTCCTGAGCAGGACTCTCGAGCCTGTGCAGCCAGAGTGCCTCCTGCTTGGAAGTGGCCTCTGGAACTCATTTGGAGTGAGGCTTCTCCCATGCTTGTCAGCCAGCACAGGGTGCCATCGCTCCACCAGAGAACACTCTGCTTTGCCTTCAGCCCTGGCTCGCCCTGCTGAGCTCTCTCTGCCTCAAGCAGAAACCCCAGTGTGCGTCCAGCCTCCAGAAAGCAGAGTGCCTTTGCCTGAGCACTGCTTTGCTGGGGCAGCACCCTGAAGGCCTCCTAGGGCCTTCTCTGCCCTAACCCAGTCGTGCCATTCGGCCCATGCGGGGAGCAACGTTCACCCTTGGCAGGGCTCAGCGTGTGGGCTGTGTGTGGTTTCATGGCTAGGAAAGGGCAGATCCTGAGGCTGGCTGCCCTCCTGTGAATGGGGCCTGGCGGGCCGAGCTGGCATTCCCTGGTGGGGATGGAGGAGATCTGGGGCCTTCAAACTGCATGCACATCCCCTCTCTGGCTGCCCCTCTTGCTTCTTCTCTGCTGCCAAGCCTCTCACACCACACGTGCGTCTCACTGGAAGGAGCAGGCTGCTTGCCATTCTTGGGCAGGGAATCATCCCACACGCCTCGTTTCCTCGCAGGGGAGCGCACACTGACCCAGAGCCTCCAGGGGAGCTGCAGTCTCTCCAGCCACAAAGGCCTGGAGCCGAGTCCATGACGGCCTGTTGCATGGAGGGCTTCTATGGGAGAGGGCCGTGCTTCCCTGGCAGGGGCTCCTTCTCACACTGCTTTCCGTGGGGAAACCCTGCGTGTGCCAGGGCTCTCCTGTGTGCACAAAATCTCTCCCCAGTGCCTGAGGTGCAGGGAATCCTCTTCGGACACAGAGCCATGTTCTAGGCAGAGCTCCCATGCTGGGAGAGCCGCCACTGCCCCGACTGTCCAACTGCCTCAGGAACACACTTCGAGGGAGTGTGGGTCTGGCAGGCAGAACGGCCCGAGGGAGGAGCTCGGGCCTTCGGCTGTGGACAGCTTTCCCACTGCCAAGCCTTGGAGGAGTGCGTGGAGGCTGGGGCCTGCAGCGTTTTCCATCGGAGAGCACTGGGTGCCCAAAGCCTCCCCTGTGGCTTCCGAGCCCCTTCCCACCCACACGCCCTTGGCACCCACTCTGTTGCCAGAGGGAAGTCCTGAGCAGGACTCTCGAGCCTGTGCAGCCAGAGTGCCTCCTGCTTGGAAGTGGCCTCTGGAACTCATTTGGAGTGAGGCTTCTCCCATGCTTGTCAGCCAGCACAGGGGGCCATCGCTCCACCAGAGAACACTCTGCTTTGCCTTCAGCCCTGGCTCGCCCTGCTGAGCTCTCTCTGCCTCAAGCAGAAACCCCAGTGTGCGTCCAGCCTCCAGAAAGCAGAGTGCCTTTGCCTGAGCACTGCTTTGCTGGGGCAGCACCCTGAAGGCCTCCTAGGGCCTTCTCTGCCCTAACCCAGTCGTGCCATTCGGCCCATGCGGGGAGCAACGTTCACCCTTGGCAGGGCTCAACGTGTGGGCTGTGTGTGGTTTCATGGCTGGGAAAGGGCAGATCCTGAGGCTGGCTGCCCTCCTGTGAATGGGGCCTGGCGGGCAGAGCCGGCATTCCCTGGTGGGGATGGAGGAGATCTGGGGCCTTCAAGCTGCATGCACATCCCCTCTCTGGCTGCCCCTCTTGCTTCTTCTCTGCTGCCAAGCCTCTCACACCACACGTGCGTCTCACTGGAAGGAGCAGGCTGCTTGCCATTCTTGGGCAGGGAATCATCCCACACGCCTCGTTTCCTCGCAGGGGAGCGCACACTGACCCAGAACCTCCAGGGGAGCTGCAGTCTCTCCAGCCACAAAGGCCTGGAGCCGAGTCCATGACGGCCTGTTGCATGGAGGGCTTCTATGGGAGAGGGCCGTGCTTCCCTGGCAGGGGCTCCTTCTCACACTGCTTTCCGTGGGGAAACCCTGCGTGTGCCAGGGCTCTCCTGTGTGCACAAAATCTCTCCCCAGTGCCTGAGGTGCAGGGAATCCTCTTCGGACACAGAGCCATGTTCTAGGCAGAGCTCCCATGCTGGGAGAGCCGCCCCTGCCCCGACTGTCCAACTGCCTCAGGAACACACTTCGAGGGAGTGTGGGTCTGGCAGGCAGAACGGCCCGAGGGAGGAGCTCGGGCCTTCGGCTGTGGACAGCTTTCCCACTGCCAAGCCTTGGAGGAGTGCGTGGAGGCTGGGGCCTGCAGCGTTTTCCATCGGAGAGCACTGGGTGCCCAAAGCCTCCCCTGTGGCTTCCGAGCCCCTTCCCACCCACACGCCCTTGGCACCCACTCTGTTGCCAGAGGGAAGTCCTGAGCAGGACTCTCGAGCCTGTGCAGCCAGAGTGCCTCCTGCTTGGAAGTGGCCTCTGGAACTCATTTGGAGTGAGGCTTCTCCCATGCTTGTCAGCCAGCACAGGGTGCCATCGCTCCACCAGAGAACACTCTGCTTTGCCTTCAGCCCTGGCTCGCCCTGCTGAGCTCTCTCTGCCTCAAGCAGAAACCCCAGTGTGCGTCCAGCCTCCAGAAAGCAGAGTGCCTTTGCCTGAGCACTGCTTTGCTGGGGCAGCACCCTGAAGGCCTCCTAGGGCCTTCTCTGCCCTAACCCAGTCGTGCCATTCGGCCCATGCGGGGAGCAACGTTCACCCTTGGCAGGGCTCAGCGTGTGGGCTGTGTGTGGTTTCATGGCTGGGAAAGGGCAGATCCTGAGGCTGGCTGCCCTCCTGTGAATGGGGCCTGGCGGGCAGAGCCGGCATTCCCTGGTGGGGATGGAGGAGATCTGGGGCCTTCAAGCTGCATGCACATCCCCTCTCTGGCTGCCCCTCTTGCTTCTTCTCTGCTGCCAAGCCTCTCACACCACACGTGCGTCTCACTGGAAGGAGCAGGCTGCTTGCCATTCTTGGGCAGGGAATCATCCCACACGCCTCGTTTCCTCGCAGGGGAGCGCACACTGACCCAGAGCCTCCAGGGGAGCTGCAGTCTCTCCAGCCACAAAGGCCTGGAGCCGAGTCCATGACGGCCTGTTGCATGGAGGGCTTCTATGGGAGAGGGCCGTGCTTCCCTGGCAGGGGCTCCTTCTCACACTGCTTTCCGTGGGGAAACCCTGCGTGTGCCAGGGCTCTCCTGTGTGCACAAAATCTCTCCCCAGTGCCTGAGGTGCAGGGAATCCTCTTCGGACACAGAGCCATGTTCTAGGCAGAGCTCCCATGCTGGGAGAGCCGCCCCTGCCCCGACTGTCCAACTGCCTCAGGAACACACTTCGAGGGAGTGTGGGTCTGGCAGGCAGAACGGCCCGAGGGAGGAGCTCGGGCCTTCGGCTGTGGACAGCTTTCCCACTGCCAAGCCTTGGAGGAGTGCGTGGAGGCTGGGGCCTGCAGCGTTTTCCATCGGAGAGCACTGGGTGCCCAAAGCCTCCCCTGTGGCTTCCGAGCCCCTTCCCACCCACACGCCCTTGGCACCCACTCTGTTGCCAGAGGGAAGTCCTGAGCAGGACTCTCGAGCCTGTGCAGCCAGAGTGCCTCCTGCTTGGAAGTGGCCTCTGGAACTCATTTGGAGTGAGGCTTCTCCCATGCTTGTCAGCCAGCACAGGGTGCCATCGCTCCACCAGAGAACACTCTGCTTTGCCTTCAGCCCTGGCTCGCCCTGCTGAGCTCTCTCTGCCTCAAGCAGAAACCCCAGTGTGCGTCCAGCCTCCAGAAAGCAGAGTGCCTTTGCCTGAGCACTGCTTTGCTGGGGCAGCACCCTGAAGGCCTCCTAGGGCCTTCTCTGCCCTAACCCAGTCGTGCCATTCGGCCCATGCGGGGAGCAACGTTCACCCTTGGCAGGGCTCAGCGTGTGGGCTGTGTGTGGTTTCATGGCTGGGAAAGGGCAGATCCTGAGGCTGGCTGCCCTCCTGTGAATGGGGCCTGGCGGGCAGAGCCGGCATTCCCTGGTGGGGATGGAGGAGATCTGGGGCCTTCAAGCTGCATGCACATCCCCTCTCTGGCTGCCCCTCTTGCTTCTTCTCTGCTGCCAAGCCTCTCACACCACACGTGCGTCTCACTGGAAGGAGCAGGCTGCTTGCCATTCTTGGGCAGGGAATCATCCCACACGCCTCGTTTCCTCGCAGGGGAGCGCACACTGACCCAGAGCCTCCAGGGGAGCTGCAGTCTCTCCAGCCACAAAGGCCTGGAGCCGAGTCCATGACGGCCTGTTGCATGGAGGGCTTCTATGGGAGAGGGCCGTGCTTCCCTGGCAGGGGCTCCTTCTCACACTGCTTTCCGTGGGGAAACCCTGCGTGTGCCAGGGCTCTCCTGTGTGCACAAAATCTCTCCCCAGTGCCTGAGGTGCAGGGAATCCTCTTCGGACACAGAGCCATGTTCTAGGCAGAGCTCCCATGCTGGGAGAGCCGCCACTGCCCCGACTGTCCAACTGCCTCAGGAACACACTTCGAGGGAGTGTGGGTCTGGCAGGCAGAACGGCCCGAGGGAGGAGCTCGGGCCTTCGGCTGTGGACAGCTTTCCCACTGCCAAGCCTTGGAGGAGTGCGTGGAGGCTGGGGCCTGCAGCGTTTTCCATCGGAGAGCACTGGGTGCCCAAAGCCTCCCCTGTGGCTTCCGAGCCCCTTCCCACCCACACGCCCTTGGCACCCACTCTGTTGCCAGAGGAAAGTCCTGAGCAGGACTCTCGAGCCTGTGCAGCCAGAGTGCCTCCTGCTTGGAAGTGGCCTCTGGAACTCATTTGGAGTGAGGCTTCTCCCATGCTTGTCAGCCAGCACAGGGGGCCATCGCTCCACCAGAGAACACTCTGCTTTGCCTTCAGCCCTGGCTCGCCCTGCTGAGCTCTCTCTGCCTCAAGCAGAAACCCCAGTGTGCGTCCAGCCTCCAGAAAGCAGAGTGCCTTTGCCTGAGCACTGCTTTGCTGGGGCAGCACCCTGAAGGCCTCCTAGGGCCTTCTCTGCCCTAACCCAGTCGTGCCATTCGGCCCATGCGGGGAGCAACGTTCACCCTTGGCAGGGCTCAGCGTGTGGGCTGTGTGTGGTTTCATGGCTGGGAAAGGGCAGATCCTGAGGCTGGCTGCCCTCCTGTGAATGGGGCCTGGCGGGCAGAGCCGGCATTCCCTGGTGGGGATGGAGGAGATCTGGGGCCTTCAAGCTGCATGCACATCCCCTCTCTGGCTGCCCCTCTTGCTTCTTCTCTGCTGCCAAGCCTCTCACACCACACGTGCGTCTCACTGGAAGGAGCAGGCTGCTTGCCATTCTTGGGCAGGGAATCATCCCACACGCCTCGTTTCCTCGCAGGGGAGCGCACACTGACCCAGAGCCTCCAGGGGAGCTGCAGTCTCTCCAGCCACAAAGGCCTGGAGCCGAGTCCATGACGGCCTGTTGCATGGAGGGCTTCTATGGGAGAGGGCCGTGCTTCCCTGGCAGGGGCTCCTTCTCACACTGCTTTCCGTGGGGAAACCCTGCGTGTGCCAGGGCTCTCCTGTGTGCACAAAATCTCTCCCCAGTGCCTGAGGTGCAGGGAATCCTCTTCGGACACAGAGCCATGTTCTAGGCAGAGCTCCCATGCTGGGAGAGCCGCCCCTGCCCCGACTGTCCAACTGCCTCAGGAACACACTTCGAGGGAGTGTGGGTCTGGCAGGCAGAACGGCCCGAGGGAGGAGCTCGGGCCTTCGGCTGTGGACAGCTTTCCCACTGCCAAGCCTTGGAGGAGTGCGTGGAGGCTGGGGCCTGCAGCGTTTTCCATCGGAGAGCACTGGGTGCCCAAAGCCTCCCCTGTGGCTTCCGAGCCCCTTCCCACCCACACGCCCTTGGCACCCACTCTGTTGCCAGAGGGAAGTCCTGAGCAGGACTCTCGAGCCTGTGCAGCCAGAGTGCCTCCTGCTTGGAAGTGGCCTCTGGAACTCATTTGGAGTGAGGCTTCTCCCATGCTTGTCAGCCAGCACAGGGTGCCATCGCTCCACCAGAGAACACTCTGCTTTGCCTTCAGCCCTGGCTCGCCCTGCTGAGCTCTCTCTGCCTCAAGCAGAAACCCCAGTGTGCGTCCAGCCTCCAGAAAGCAGAGTGCCTTTGCCTGAGCACTGCTTTGCTGGGGCAGCACCCTGAAGGCCTCCTAGGGCCTTCTCTGCCCTAACCCAGTCGTGCCATTCGGCCCATGCGGGGAGCAACGTTCACCCTTGGCAGGGCTCAGCGTGTGGGCTGTGTGTGGTTTCATGGCTGGGAAAGGGCAGATCCTGAGGCTGGCTGCCCTCCTGTGAATGGGGCCTGGCGGGCAGAGCCGGCATTCCCTGGTGGGGATGGAGGAGATCTGGGGCCTTCAAGCTGCATGCACATCCCCTCTCTGGCTGCCCCTCTTGCTTCTTCTCTGCTGCCAAGCCTCTCACACCACACGTGCGTCTCACTGGAAGGAGCAGGCTGCTTGCCATTCTTGGGCAGGGAATCATCCCACACGCCTCGTTTCCTCGCAGGGGAGCGCACACTGACCCAGAGCCTCCAGGGGAGCTGCAGTCTCTCCAGCCACAAAGGCCTGGAGCCGAGTCCATGACGGCCTGTTGCATGGAGGGCTTCTATGGGAGAGGGCCGTGCTTCCCTGGCAGGGGCTCCTTCTCACACTGCTTTCCGTGGGGAAACCCTGCGTGTGCCAGGGCTCTCCTGTGTGCACAAAATCTCTCCCCAGTGCCTGAGGTGCAGGGAATCCTCTTCGGACACAGAGCCATGTTCTAGGCAGAGCTCCCATGCTGGGAGAGCCGCCACTGCCCCGACTGTCCAACTGCCTCAGGAACACACTTCGAGGGAGTGTGGGTCTGGCAGGCAGAACGGCCCGAGGGAGGAGCTCGGGCCTTCGGCTGTGGACAGCTTTCCCACTGCCAAGCCTTGGAGGAGTGCGTGGAGGCTGGGGCCTGCAGCGTTTTCCATCGGAGAGCACTGGGTGCCCAAAGCCTCCCCTGTGGCTTCCGAGCCCCTTCCCACCCACACGCCCTTGGCACCCACTCTGTTGCCAGAGGAAAGTCCTGAGCAGGACTCTCGAGCCTGTGCAGCCAGAGTGCCTCCTGCTTGGAAGTGGCCTCTGGAACTCATTTGGAGTGAGGCTTCTCCCATGCTTGTCAGCCAGCACAGGGTGCCATCGCTCCACCAGAGAACACTCTGCTTTGCCTTCAGCCCTGGCTCGCCCTGCTGAGCTCTCTCTGCCTCAAGCAGAAACCCCAGTGTGCGTCCAGCCTCCAGAAAGCAGAGTGCCTTTGCCTGAGCACTGCTTTGCTGGGGCAGCACCCTGAAGGCCTCCTAGGGCCTTCTCTGCCCTAACCCAGTCGTGCCATTCGGCCCATGCGGGGAGCAACGTTCACCCTTGGCAGGGCTCAGCGTGTGGGCTGTGTGTGGTTTCATGGCTGGGAAAGGGCAGATCCTGAGGCTGGCTGCCCTCCTGTGAATGGGGCCTGGCGGGCAGAGCCGGCATTCCCTGGTGGGGATGGAGGAGATCTGGGGCCTTCAAGCTGCATGCACATCCCCTCTCTGGCTGCCCCTCTTGCTTCTTCTCTGCTGCCAAGCCTCTCACACCACACGTGCGTCTCACTGGAAGGAGCAGGCTGCTTGCCATTCTTGGGCAGGGAATCATCCCACACGCCTCGTTTCCTCGCAGGGGAGCGCACACTGACCCAGAGCCTCCAGGGGAGCTGCAGTCTCTCCAGCCACAAAGGCCTGGAGCCGAGTCCATGACGGCCTGTTGCATGGAGGGCTTCTATGGGAGAGGGCCGTGCTTCCCTGGCAGGGGCTCCTTCTCACACTGCTTTCCGTGGGGAAACCCTGCGTGTGCCAGGGCTCTCCTGTGTGCACAAAATCTCTCCCCAGTGCCTGAGGTGCAGGGAATCCTCTTCGGACACAGAGCCATGTTCTAGGCAGAGCTCCCATGCTGGGAGAGCCGCCACTGCCCCGACTGTCCAACTGCCTCAGGAACACACTTCGAGGGAGTGTGGGTCTGGCAGGCAGAACGGCCCGAGGGAGGAGCTCGGGCCTTCGGCTGTGGACAGCTTTCCCACTGCCAAGCCTTGGAGGAGTGCGTGGAGGCTGGGGCCTGCAGCGTTTTCCATCGGAGAGCACTGGGTGCCCAAAGCCTCCCCTGTGGCTTCCGAGCCCCTTCCCACCCACACGCCCTTGGCACCCACTCTGTTGCCAGAGGGAAGTCCTGAGCAGGACTCTCGAGCCTGTGCAGCCAGAGTGCCTCCTGCTTGGAAGTGGCCTCTGGAACTCATTTGGAGTGAGGCTTCTCCCATGCTTGTCAGCCAGCACAGGGGGCCATCGCTCCACCAGAGAACACTCTGCTTTGCCTTCAGCCCTGGCTCGCCCTGCTGAGCTCTCTCTGCCTCAAGCAGAAACCCCAGTGTGCGTCCAGCCTCCAGAAAGCAGAGTGCCTTTGCCTGAGCACTGCTTTGCTGGGGCAGCACCCTGAAGGCCTCCTAGGGCCTTCTCTGCCCTAACCCAGTCGTGCCATTCGGCCCATGCGGGGAGCAACGTTCACCCTTGGCAGGGCTCAGCGTGTGGGCTGTGTGTGGTTTCATGGCTGGGAAAGGGCAGATCCTGAGGCTGGCTGCCCTCCTGTGAATGGGGCCTGGCGGGCAGAGCCGGCATTCCCTGGTGGGGATGGAGGAGATCTGGGGCCTTCAAGCTGCATGCACATCCCCTCTCTGGCTGCCCCTCTTGCTTCTTCTCTGCTGCCAAGCCTCTCACACCACACGTGCGTCTCACTGGAAGGAGCAGGCTGCTTGCCATTCTTGGGCAGGGAATCATCCCACACGCCTCGTTTCCTCGCAGGGGAGCGCACACTGACCCAGAGCCTCCAGGGGAGCTGCAGTCTCTCCAGCCACAAAGGCCTGGAGCCGAGTCCATGACGGCCTGTTGCATGGAGGGCTTCTATGGGAGAGGGCCGTGCTTCCCTGGCAGGGGCTCCTTCTCACACTGCTTTCCGTGGGGAAACCCTGCGTGTGCCAGGGCTCTCCTGTGTGCACAAAATCTCTCCCCAGTGCCTGAGGTGCAGGGAATCCTCTTCGGACACAGAGCCATGTTCTAGGCAGAGCTCCCATGCTGGGAGAGCCGCCACTGCCCCGACTGTCCAACTGCCTCAGGAACACACTTCGAGGGAGTGTGGGTCTGGCAGGCAGAACGGCCCGAGGGAGGAGCTCGGGCCTTCGGCTGTGGACAGCTTTCCCACTGCCAAGCCTTGGAGGAGTGCGTGGAGGCTGGGGCCTGCAGCGTTTTCCATCGGAGAGCACTGGGTGCCCAAAGCCTCCCCTGTGGCTTCCGAGCCCCTTCCCACCCACACGCCCTTGGCACCCACTCTGTTGCCAGAGGGAAGTCCTGAGCAGGACTCTCGAGCCTGTGCAGCCAGAGTGCCTCCTGCTTGGAAGTGGCCTCTGGAACTCATTTGGAGTGAGGCTTCTCCCATGCTTGTCAGCCAGCACAGGGTGCCATCGCTCCACCAGAGAACACTCTGCTTTGCCTTCAGCCCTGGCTCGCCCTGCTGAGCTCTCTCTGCCTCAAGCAGAAACCCCAGTGTGCGTCCAGCCTCCAGAAAGCAGAGTGCCTTTGCCTGAGCACTGCTTTGCTGGGGCAGCACCCTGAAGGCCTCCTAGGGCCTTCTCTGCCCTAACCCAGTCGTGCCATTCGGCCCATGCGGGGAGCAACGTTCCCCCTTGGCAGGGCTCAGCGTGTGGGCTGTGTGTGGTTTCATGGCTGGGAAAGGGCAGATCCTGAGGCTGGCTGCCCTCCTGTGAATGGGGCCTGGCGGGCAGAGCCGGCATTCCCTGGTGGGGATGGAGGAGATCTGGGGCCTTCAAACTGCATGCACATCCCCTCTCTGGCTGCCCCTCTTGCTTCTTCTCTGCTGCCAAGCCTCTCACACCACACGTGCGTCTCACTGGAAGGAGCAGGCTGCTTGCCATTCTTGGGCAGGGAATCATCCCACACGCCTCGTTTCCTCGCAGGGGAGCGCACACTGACCCAGAGCCTCCAGGGGAGCTGCAGTCTCTCCAGCCACAAAGGCCTGGAGCCGAGTCCATGACGGCCTGTTGCATGGAGGGCTTCTATGGGAGAGGGCCGTGCTTCCCTGGCAGGGGCTCCTTCTCACACTGCTTTCCGTGGGGAAACCCTGCGTGTGCCAGGGCTCTCCTGTGTGCACAAAATCTCTCCCCAGTGCCTGAGGTGCAGGGAATCCTCTTCGGACACAGAGCCATGTTCTAGGCAGAGCTCCCATGCTGGGAGAGCCGCCACTGCCCCGACTGTCCAACTGCCTCAGGAACACACTTCGAGGGAGTGTGGGTCTGGCAGGCAGAACGGCCCGAGGGAGGAGCTCGGGCCTTCGGCTGTGGACAGCTTTCCCACTGCCAAGCCTTGGAGGAGTGCGTGGAGGCTGGGGCCTGCAGCGTTTTCCATCGGAGAGCACTGGGTGCCCAAAGCCTCCCCTGTGGCTTCCGAGCCCCTTCCCACCCACACGCCCTTGGCACCCACTCTGTTGCCAGAGGGAAGTCCTGAGCAGGACTCTCGAGCCTGTGCAGCCAGAGTGCCTCCTGCTTGGAAGTGGCCTCTGGAACTCATTTGGAGTGAGGCTTCTCCCATGCTTGTCAGCCAGCACAGGGTGCCATCGCTCCACCAGAGAACACTCTGCTTTGCCTTCAGCCCTGGCTCGCCCTGCTGAGCTCTCTCTGCCTCAAGCAGAAACCCCAGTGTGCGTCCAGCCTCCAGAAAGCAGAGTGCCTTTGCCTGAGCACTGCTTTGCTGGGGCAGCACCCTGAAGGCCTCCTAGGGCCTTCTCTGCCCTAACCCAGTCGTGCCATTCGGCCCATGCGGGGAGCAACGTTCCCCCTTGGCAGGGCTCAGCGTGTGGGCTGTGTGTGGTTTCATGGCTGGGAAAGGGCAGATCCTGAGGCTGGCTGCCCTCCTGTGAATGGGGCCTGGCGGGCAGAGCCGGCATTCCCTGGTGGGGATGGAGGAGATCTGGGGCCTTCAAGCTGCATGCACATCCCCTCTCTGGCTGCCCCTCTTGCTTCTTCTCTGCTGCCAAGCCTCTCACACCACACGTGCGTCTCACTGGAAGGAGCAGGCTGCTTGCCATTCTTGGGCAGGGAATCATCCCACACGCCTCGTTTCCTCGCAGGGGAGCGCACACTGACCCAGAGCCTCCAGGGGAGCTGCAGTCTCTCCAGCCACAAAGGCCTGGAGCCGAGTCCATGACGGCCTGTTGCATGGAGGGCTTCTATGGGAGAGGGCCGTGCTTCCCTGGCAGGGGCTCCTTCTCACACTGCTTTCCGTGGGGAAACCCTGCGTGTGCCAGGGCTCTCCTGTGTGCACAAAATCTCTCCCCAGTGCCTGAGGTGCAGGGAATCCTCTTCGGACACAGAGCCATGTTCTAGGCAGAGCTCCCATGCTGGGAGAGCCGCCCCTGCCCCGACTGTCCAACTGCCTCAGGAACACACTTCGAGGGAGTGTGGGTCTGGCAGGCAGAACGGCCCGAGGGAGGAGCTCGGGCCTTCGGCTGTGGACAGCTTTCCCACTGCCAAGCCTTGGAGGAGTGCGTGGAGGCTGGGGCCTGCAGCGTTTTCCATCGGAGAGCACTGGGTGCCCAAAGCCTCCCCTGTGGCTTCCGAGCCCCTTCCCACCCACACGCCCTTGGCACCCACTCTGTTGCCAGAGGGAAGTCCTGAGCAGGACTCTCGAGCCTGTGCAGCCAGAGTGCCTCCTGCTTGGAAGTGGCCTCTGGAACTCATTTGGAGTGAGGCTTCTCCCATGCTTGTCAGCCAGCACAGGGGGCCATCGCTCCACCAGAGAACACTCTGCTTTGCCTTCAGCCCTGGCTCGCCCTGCTGAGCTCTCTCTGCCTCAAGCAGAAACCCCAGTGTGCGTCCAGCCTCCAGAAAGCAGAGTGCCTTTGCCTGAGCACTGCTTTGCTGGGGCAGCACCCTGAAGGCCTCCTAGGGCCTTCTCTGCCCTAACCCAGTCGTGCCATTCGGCCCATGCGGGGAGCAACGTTCACCCTTGGCAGGGCTCAGCGTGTGGGCTGTGTGTGGTTTCATGGCTGGGAAAGGGCAGATCCTGAGGCTGGCTGCCCTCCTGTGAATGGGGCCTGGCGGGCAGAGCCGGCATTCCCTGGTGGGGATGGAGGAGATCTGGGGCCTTCAAGCTGCATGCACATCCCCTCTCTGGCTGCCCCTCTTGCTTCTTCTCTGCTGCCAAGCCTCTCACACCACACGTGCGTCTCACTGGAAGGAGCAGGCTGCTTGCCATTCTTGGGCAGGGAATCATCCCACACGCCTCGTTTCCTCGCAGGGGAGCGCACACTGACCCAGAGCCTCCAGGGGAGCTGCAGTCTCTCCAGCCACAAAGGCCTGGAGCCGAGTCCATGACGGCCTGTTGCATGGAGGGCTTCTATGGGAGAGGGCCGTGCTTCCCTGGCAGGGGCTCCTTCTCACACTGCTTTCCGTGGGGAAACCCTGCGTGTGCCAGGGCTCTCCTGTGTGCACAAAATCTCTCCCCAGTGCCTGAGGTGCAGGGAATCCTCTTCGGACACAGAGCCATGTTCTAGGCAGAGCTCCCATGCTGGGAGAGCCGCCCCTGCCCCGACTGTCCAACTGCCTCAGGAACACACTTCGAGGGAGTGTGGGTCTGGCAGGCAGAACGGCCCGAGGGAGGAGCTCGGGCCTTCGGCTGTGGACAGCTTTCCCACTGCCAAGCCTTGGAGGAGTGCGTGGAGGCTGGGGCCTGCAGCGTTTTCCATCGGAGAGCACTGGGTGCCCAAAGCCTCCCCTGTGGCTTCCGAGCCCCTTCCCACCCACACGCCCTTGGCACCCACTCTGTTGCCAGAGGGAAGTCCTGAGCAGGACTCTCGAGCCTGTGCAGCCAGAGTGCCTCCTGCTTGGAAGTGGCCTCTGGAACTCATTTGGAGTGAGGCTTCTCCCATGCTTGTCAGCCAGCACAGGGTGCCATCGCTCCACCAGAGAACACTCTGCTTTGCCTTCAGCCCTGGCTCGCCCTGCTGAGCTCTCTCTGCCTCAAGCAGAAACCCCAGTGTGCGTCCAGCCTCCAGAAAGCAGAGTGCCTTTGCCTGAGCACTGCTTTGCTGGGGCAGCACCCTGAAGGCCTCCTAGGGCCTTCTCTGCCCTAACCCAGTCGTGCCATTCGGCCCATGCGGGGAGCAACGTTCCCCCTTGGCAGGGCTCAGCGTGTGGGCTGTGTGTGGTTTCATGGCTGGGAAAGGGCAGATCCTGAGGCTGGCTGCCCTCCTGTGAATGGGGCCTGGCGGGCAGAGCCGGCATTCCCTGGTGGGGATGGAGGAGATCTGGGGCCTTCAAGCTGCATGCACATCCCCTCTCTGGCTGCCCCTCTTGCTTCTTCTCTGCTGCCAAGCCTCTCACACCACACGTGCGTCTCACTGGAAGGAGCAGGCTGCTTGCCATTCTTGGGCAGGGAATCATCCCACACGCCTCGTTTCCTCGCAGGGGAGCGCACACTGACCCAGAGCCTCCAGGGGAGCTGCAGTCTCTCCAGCCACAAAGGCCTGGAGCCGAGTCCATGACGGCCTGTTGCATGGAGGGCTTCTATGGGAGAGGGCCGTGCTTCCCTGGCAGGGGCTCCTTCTCACACTGCTTTCCGTGGGGAAACCCTGCGTGTGCCAGGGCTCTCCTGTGTGCACAAAATCTCTCCCCAGTGCCTGAGGTGCAGGGAATCCTCTTCGGACACAGAGCCATGTTCTAGGCAGAGCTCCCATGCTGGGAGAGCCGCCCCTGCCCCGACTGTCCAACTGCCTCAGGAACACACTTCGAGGGAGTGTGGGTCTGGCAGGCAGAACGGCCCGAGGGAGGAGCTCGGGCCTTCGGCTGTGGACAGCTTTCCCACTGCCAAGCCTTGGAGGAGTGCGTGGAGGCTGGGGCCTGCAGCGTTTTCCATCGGAGAGCACTGGGTGCCCAAAGCCTCCCCTGTGGCTTCCGAGCCCCTTCCCACCCACACGCCCTTGGCACCCACTCTGTTGCCAGAGGGAAGTCCTGAGCAGGACTCTCGAGCCTGTGCAGCCAGAGTGCCTCCTGCTTGGAAGTGGCCTCTGGAACTCATTTGGAGTGAGGCTTCTCCCATGCTTGTCAGCCAGCACAGGGTGCCATCGCTCCACCAGAGAACACTCTGCTTTGCCTTCAGCCCTGGCTCGCCCTGCTGAGCTCTCTCTGCCTCAAGCAGAAACCCCAGTGTGCGTCCAGCCTCCAGAAAGCAGAGTGCCTTTGCCTGAGCACTGCTTTGCTGGGGCAGCACCCTGAAGGCCTCCTAGGGCCTTCTCTGCCCTAACCCAGTCGTGCCATTCGGCCCATGCGGGGAGCAACGTTCACCCTTGGCAGGGCTCAGCGTGTGGGCTGTGTGTGGTTTCATGGCTGGGAAAGGGCAGATCCTGAGGCTGGCTGCCCTCCTGTGAATGGGACCTGGCGGGCAGAGCCGGCATTCCCTGGTGGGGATGGAGGAGATCTGGGGCCTTCAAGCTGCATGCACATCCCCTCTCTGGCTGCCCCTCTTGCTTCTTCTCTGCTGCCAAGCCTCTCACACCACACGTGCGTCTCACTGGAAGGAGCAGGCTGCTTGCCATTCTTGGGCAGGGAATCATCCCACACGCCTCGTTTCCTCGCAGGGGAGCGCACACTGACCCAGAGCCTCCAGGGGAGCTGCAGTCTCTCCAGCCACAAAGGCCTGGAGCCGAGTCCATGACGGCCTGTTGCATGGAGGGCTTCTATGGGAGAGGGCCGTGCTTCCCTGGCAGGGGCTCCTTCTCACACTGCTTTCCGTGGGGAAACCCTGCGTGTGCCAGGGCTCTCCTGTGTGCACAAAATCTCTCCCCAGTGCCTGAGGTGCAGGGAATCCTCTTCGGACACAGAGCCATGTTCTAGGCAGAGCTCCCATGCTGGGAGAGCCGCCACTGCCCCGACTGTCCAACTGCCTCAGGAACACACTTCGAGGGAGTGTGGGTCTGGCAGGCAGAACGGCCCGAGGGAGGAGCTCGGGCCTTCGGCTGTGGACAGCTTTCCCACTGCCAAGCCTTGGAGGAGTGCGTGGAGGCTGGGGCCTGCAGCGTTTTCCATCGGAGAGCACTGGGTGCCCAAAGCCTCCCCTGTGGCTTCCGAGCCCCTTCCCACCCACACGCCCTTGGCACCCACTCTGTTGCCAGAGGAAAGTCCTGAGCAGGACTCTCGAGCCTGTGCAGCCAGAGTGCCTCCTGCTTGGAAGTGGCCTCTGGAACTCATTTGGAGTGAGGCTTCTCCCATGCTTGTCAGCCAGCACAGGGTGCCATCGCTCCACCAGAGAACACTCTGCTTTGCCTTCAGCCCTGGCTCGCCCTGCTGAGCTCTCTCTGCCTCAAGCAGAAACCCCAGTGTGCGTCCAGCCTCCAGAAAGCAGAGTGCCTTTGCCTGAGCACTGCTTTGCTGGGGCAGCACCCTGAAGGCCTCCTAGGGCCTTCTCTGCCCTAACCCAGTCGTGCCATTCGGCCCATGCGGGGAGCAACGTTCACCCTTGGCAGGGCTCAGCGTGTGGGCTGTGTGTGGTTTCATGGCTGGGAAAGGGCAGATCCTGAGGCTGGCTGCCCTCCTGTGAATGGGGCCTGGCGGGCAGAGCCGGCATTCCCTGGTGGGGATGGAGGAGATCTGGGGCCTTCAAGCTGCATGCACATCCCCTCTCTGGCTGCCCCTCTTGCTTCTTCTCTGCTGCCAAGCCTCTCACACCACACGTGCGTCTCACTGGAAGGAGCAGGCTGCTTGCCATTCTTGGGCAGGGAATCATCCCACACGCCTCGTTTCCTCGCAGGGGAGCGCACACTGACCCAGAGCCTCCAGGGGAGCTGCAGTCTCTCCAGCCACAAAGGCCTGGAGCCGAGTCCATGACGGCCTGTTGCATGGAGGGCTTCTATGGGAGAGGGCCGTGCTTCCCTGGCAGGGGCTCCTTCTCACACTGCTTTCCGTGGGGAAACCCTGCGTGTGCCAGGGCTCTCCTGTGTGCACAAAATCTCTCCCCAGTGCCTGAGGTGCAGGGAATCCTCTTCGGACACAGAGCCATGTTCTAGGCAGAGCTCCCATGCTGGGAGAGCCGCCACTGCCCCGACTGTCCAACTGCCTCAGGAACACACTTCGAGGGAGTGTGGGTCTGGCAGGCAGAACGGCCCGAGGGAGGAGCTCGGGCCTTCGGCTGTGGACAGCTTTCCCACTGCCAAGCCTTGGAGGAGTGCGTGGAGGCTGGGGCCTGCAGCGTTTTCCATCGGAGAGCACTGGGTGCCCAAAGCCTCCCCTGTGGCTTCCGAGCCCCTTCCCACCCACACGCCCTTGGCACCCACTCTGTTGCCAGAGGGAAGTCCTGAGCAGGACTCTCGAGCCTGTGCAGCCAGAGTGCCTCCTGCTTGGAAGTGGCCTCTGGAACTCATTTGGAGTGAGGCTTCTCCCATGCTTGTCAGCCAGCACAGGGGGCCATCGCTCCACCAGAGAACACTCTGCTTTGCCTTCAGCCATGGCTCGCCCTGCTGAGCTCTCTCTGCCTCAAGCAGAAACCCCAGTGTGCGTCCAGCCTCCAGAAAGCAGAGTGCCTTTGCCTGAGCACTGCTTTGCTGGGGCAGCACCCTGAAGGCCTCCTAGGGCCTTCTCTGCCCTAACCCAGTCGTGCCATTCGGCCCATGCGGGGAGCAACGTTCACCCTTGGCAGGGCTCAGCGTGTGGGCTGTGTGTGGTTTCATGGCTGGGAAAGGGCAGATCCTGAGGCTGGCTGCCCTCCTGTGAATGGGGCCTGGCGGGCAGAGCCGGCATTCCCTGGTGGGGATGGAGGAGATCTGGGGCCTTCAAGCTGCATGCACATCCCCTCTCTGGCTGCCCCTCTTGCTTCTTCTCTGCTGCCAAGCCTCTCACACCACACATGCGTCTCACTGGAAGGAGCAGGCTGCTTGCCATTCTTGGGCAGGGAATCATCCCACACGCCTCGTTTCCTCGCAGGGGAGCGCACACTGACCCAGAGCCTCCAGGGGAGCTGCAGTCTCTCCAGCCACAAAGGCCTGGAGCCGAGTCCATGACGGCCTGTTGCATGGAGGGCTTCTATGGGAGAGGGCCGTGCTTCCCTGGCAGGGGCTCCTTCTCACACTGCTTTCCGTGGGGAAACCCTGCGTGTGCCAGGGCTCTCCTGTGTGCACAAAATCTCTCCCCAGTGCCTGAGGTGCAGGGAATCCTCTTCGGACACAGAGCCATGTTCTAGGCAGAGCTCCCATGCTGGGAGAGCCGCCACTGCCCCGACTGTCCAACTGCCTCAGGAACACACTTCGAGGGAGTGTGGGTCTGGCAGGCAGAACGGCCCGAGGGAGGAGCTCGGGCCTTCGGCTGTGGACAGCTTTCCCACTGCCAAGCCTTGGAGGAGTGCGTGGAGGCTGGGGCCTGCAGCGTTTTCCATCGGAGAGCACTGGGTGCCCAAAGCCTCCCCTGTGGCTTCCGAGCCCCTTCCCACCCACACGCCCTTGGCACCCACTCTGTTGCCAGAGGGAAGTCCTGAGCAGGACTCTCGAGCCTGTGCAGCCAGAGTGCCTCCTGCTTGGAAGTGGCCTCTGGAACTCATTTGGAGTGAGGCTTCTCCCATGCTTGTCAGCCAGCACAGGGTGCCATCGCTCCACCAGAGAACACTCTGCTTTGCCTTCAGCCCTGGCTCGCCCTGCTGAGCTCTCTCTGCCTCAAGCAGAAACCCCAGTGTGCGTCCAGCCTCCAGAAAGCAGAGTGCCTTTGCCTGAGCACTGCTTTGCTGGGGCAGCACCCTGAAGGCCTCCTAGGGCCTTCTCTGCCCTAACCCAGTCGTGCCATTCGGCCCATGCGGGGAGCAACGTTCACCCTTGGCAGGGCTCAGCGTGTGGGCTGTGTGTGGTTTCATGGCTGGGAAAGGGCAGATCCTGAGGCTGGCTGCCCTCCTGTGAATGGGGCCTGGCGGGCAGAGCCGGCATTCCCTGGTGGGGATGGAGGAGATCTGGGGCCTTCAAGCTGCATGCACATCCCCTCTCTGGCTGCCCCTCTTGCTTCTTCTCTGCTGCCAAGCCTCTCACACCACACGTGCGTCTCACTGGAAGGAGCAGGCTGCTTGCCATTCTTGGGCAGGGAATCATCCCACACGCCTCGTTTCCTCGCAGGGGAGCGCACACTGACCCAGAGCCTCCAGGGGAGCTGCAGTCTCTCCAGCCACAAAGGCCTGGAGCCGAGTCCATGACGGCCTGTTGCATGGAGGGCTTCTATGGGAGAGGGCCGTGCTTCCCTGGCAGGGGCTCCTTCTCACACTGCTTTCCGTGGGGAAACCCTGCGTGTGCCAGGGCTCTCCTGTGTGCACAAAATCTCTCCCCAGTGCCTGAGGTGCAGGGAATCCTCTTCGGACACAGAGCCATGTTCTAGGCAGAGCTCCCATGCTGGGAGAGCCGCCCCTGCCCCGACTGTCCAACTGCCTCAGGAACACACTTCGAGGGAGTGTGGGTCTGGCAGGCAGAACGGCCCGAGGGAGGAGCTCGGGCCTTCGGCTGTGGACAGCTTTCCCACTGCCAAGCCTTGGAGGAGTGCGTGGAGGCTGGGGCCTGCAGCGTTTTCCATCGGAGAGCACTGGGTGCCCAAAGCCTCCCCTGTGGCTTCCGAGCCCCTTCCCACCCACACGCCCTTGGCACCCACTCTGTTGCCAGAGGGAAGTCCTGAGCAGGACTCTCGAGCCTGTGCAGCCAGAGTGCCTCCTGCTTGGAAGTGGCCTCTGGAACTCATTTGGAGTGAGGCTTCTCCCATGCTTGTCAGCCAGCACAGGGTGCCATCGCTCCACCAGAGAACACTCTGCTTTGCCTTCAGCCCTGGCTCGCCCTGCTGAGCTCTCTCTGCCTCAAGCAGAAACCCCAGTGTGCGTCCAGCCTCCAGAAAGCAGAGTGCCTTTGCCTGAGCACTGCTTTGCTGGGGCAGCACCCTGAAGGCCTCCTAGGGCCTTCTCTGCCCTAACCCAGTCGTGCCATTCGGCCCATGCGGGGAGCAACGTTCACCCTTGGCAGGGCTCAGCGTGTGGGCTGTGTGTGGTTTCATGGCTGGGAAAGGGCAGATCCTGAGGCTGGCTGCCCTCCTGTGAATGGGGCCTGGCGGGCAGAGCCGGCATTCCCTGGTGGGGATGGAGGAGATCTGGGGCCTTCAAGCTGCATGCACATCCCCTCTCTGGCTGCCCCTCTTGCTTCTTCTCTGCTGCCAAGCCTCTCACACCACACGTGCGTCTCACTGGAAGGAGCAGGCTGCTTGCCATTCTTGGGCAGGGAATCATCCCACACGCCTCGTTTCCTCGCAGGGGAGCGCACACTGACCCAGAGCCTCCAGGGGAGCTGCAGTCTCTCCAGCCACAAAGGCCTGGAGCCGAGTCCATGACGGCCTGTTGCATGGAGGGCTTCTATGGGAGAGGGCCGTGCTTCCCTGGCAGGGGCTCCTTCTCACACTGCTTTCCGTGGGGAAACCCTGCGTGTGCCAGGGCTCTCCTGTGTGCACAAAATCTCTCCCCAGTGCCTGAGGTGCAGGGAATCCTCTTCGGACACAGAGCCATGTTCTAGGCAGAGCTCCCATGCTGGGAGAGCCGCCCCTGCCCCGACTGTCCAACTGCCTCAGGAACACACTTCGAGGGAGTGTGGGTCTGGCAGGCAGAACGGCCCGAGGGAGGAGCTCGGGCCTTCGGCTGTGGACAGCTTTCCCACTGCCAAGCCTTGGAGGAGTGCGTGGAGGCTGGGGCCTGCAGCGTTTTCCATCGGAGAGCACTGGGTGCCCAAAGCCTCCCCTGTGGCTTCCGAGCCCCTTCCCACCCACACGCCCTTGGCACCCACTCTGTTGCCAGAGGGAAGTCCTGAGCAGGACTCTCGAGCCTGTGCAGCCAGAGTGCCTCCTGCTTGGAAGTGGCCTCTGGAACTCATTTGGAGTGAGGCTTCTCCCATGCTTGTCAGCCAGCACAGGGTGCCATCGCTCCACCAGAGAACACTCTGCTTTGCCTTCAGCCCTGGCTCGCCCTGCTGAGCTCTCTCTGCCTCAAGCAGAAACCCCAGTGTGCGTCCAGCCTCCAGAAAGCAGAGTGCCTTTGCCTGAGCACTGCTTTGCTGGGGCAGCACCCTGAAGGCCTCCTAGGGCCTTCTCTGCCCTAACCCAGTCGTGCCATTCGGCCCATGCGGGGAGCAACGTTCACCCTTGGCAGGGCTCAGCGTGTGGGCTGTGTGTGGTTTCATGGCTGGGAAAGGGCAGATCCTGAGGCTGGCTGCCCTCCTGTGAATGGGGCCTGGCGGGCAGAGCCGGCATTCCCTGGTGGGGATGGAGGAGATCTGGGGCCTTCAAGCTGCATGCACATCCCCTCTCTGGCTGCCCCTCTTGCTTCTTCTCTGCTGCCAAGCCTCTCACACCACACGTGCGTCTCACTGGAAGGAGCAGGCTGCTTGCCATTCTTGGGCAGGGAATCATCCCACACGCCTCGTTTCCTCGCAGGGGAGCGCACACTGACCCAGAGCCTCCAGGGGAGCTGCAGTCTCTCCAGCCACAAAGGCCTGGAGCCGAGTCCATGACGGCCTGTTGCATGGAGGGCTTCTATGGGAGAGGGCCGTGCTTCCCTGGCAGGGGCTCCTTCTCACACTGCTTTCCGTGGGGAAACCCTGCGTGTGCCAGGGCTCTCCTGTGTGCACAAAATCTCTCCCCAGTGCCTGAGGTGCAGGGAATCCTCTTCGGACACAGAGCCATGTTCTAGGCAGAGCTCCCATGCTGGGAGAGCCGCCACTGCCCCGACTGTCCAACTGCCTCAGGAACACACTTCGAGGGAGTGTGGGTCTGGCAGGCAGAACGGCCCGAGGGAGGAGCTCGGGCCTTCGGCTGTGGACAGCTTTCCCACTGCCAAGCCTTGGAGGAGTGCGTGGAGGCTGGGGCCTGCAGCGTTTTCCATCGGAGAGCACTGGGTGCCCAAAGCCTCCCCTGTGGCTTCCGAGCCCCTTCCCACCCACACGCCCTTGGCACCCACTCTGTTGCCAGAGGAAAGTCCTGAGCAGGACTCTCGAGCCTGTGCAGCCAGAGTGCCTCCTGCTTGGAAGTGGCCTCTGGAACTCATTTGGAGTGAGGCTTCTCCCATGCTTGTCAGCCAGCACAGGGGGCCATCGCTCCACCAGAGAACACTCTGCTTTGCCTTCAGCCCTGGCTCGCCCTGCTGAGCTCTCTCTGCCTCAAGCAGAAACCCCAGTGTGCGTCCAGCCTCCAGAAAGCAGAGTGCCTTTGCCTGAGCACTGCTTTGCTGGGGCAGCACCCTGAAGGCCTCCTAGGGCCTTCTCTGCCCTAACCCAGTCGTGCCATTCGGCCCATGCGGGGAGCAACGTTCACCCTTGGCAGGGCTCAGCGTGTGGGCTGTGTGTGGTTTCATGGCTGGGAAAGGGCAGATCCTGAGGCTGGCTGCCCTCCTGTGAATGGGGCCTGGCGGGCAGAGCCGGCATTCCCTGGTGGGGATGGAGGAGATCTGGGGCCTTCAAGCTGCATGCACATCCCCTCTCTGGCTGCCCCTCTTGCTTCTTCTCTGCTGCCAAGCCTCTCACACCACACGTGCGTCTCACTGGAAGGAGCAGGCTGCTTGCCATTCTTGGGCAGGGAATCATCCCACACGCCTCGTTTCCTCGCAGGGGAGCGCACACTGACCCAGAGCCTCCAGGGGAGCTGCAGTCTCTCCAGCCACAAAGGCCTGGAGCCGAGTCCATGACGGCCTGTTGCATGGAGGGCTTCTATGGGAGAGGGCCGTGCTTCCCTGGCAGGGGCTCCTTCTCACACTGCTTTCCGTGGGGAAACCCTGCGTGTGCCAGGGCTCTCCTGTGTGCACAAAATCTCTCCCCAGTGCCTGAGGTGCAGGGAATCCTCTTCGGACACAGAGCCATGTTCTAGGCAGAGCTCCCATGCTGGGAGAGCCGCCACTGCCCCGACTGTCCAACTGCCTCAGGAACACACTTCGAGGGAGTGTGGGTCTGGCAGGCAGAACGGCCCGAGGGAGGAGCTCGGGCCTTCGGCTGTGGACAGCTTTCCCACTGCCAAGCCTTGGAGGAGTGCGTGGAGGCTGGGGCCTGCAGCGTTTTCCATCGGAGAGCACTGGGTGCCCAAAGCCTCCCCTGTGGCTTCCGAGCCCCTTCCCACCCACACGCCCTTGGCACCCACTCTGTTGCCAGAGGGAAGTCCTGAGCAGGACTCTCGAGCCTGTGCAGCCAGAGTGCCTCCTGCTTGGAAGTGGCCTCTGGAACTCATTTGGAGTGAGGCTTCTCCCATGCTTGTCAGCCAGCACAGGGGGCCATCGCTCCACCAGAGAACACTCTGCTTTGCCTTCAGCCCTGGCTCGCCCTGCTGAGCTCTCTCTGCCTCAAGCAGAAACCCCAGTGTGCGTCCAGCCTCCAGAAAGCAGAGTGCCTTTGCCTGAGCACTGCTTTGCTGGGGCAGCACCCTGAAGGCCTCCTAGGGCCTTCTCTGCCCTAACCCAGTCGTGCCATTCGGCCCATGCGGGGAGCAACGTTCACCCTTGGCAGGGCTCAGCGTGTGGGCTGTGTGTGGTTTCATGGCTGGGAAAGGGCAGATCCTGAGGCTGGCTGCCCTCCTGTGAATGGGGCCTGGCGGGCAGAGCCGGCATTCCCTGGTGGGGATGGAGGAGATCTGGGGCCTTCAAGCTGCATGCACATCCCCTCTCTGGCTGCCCCTCTTGCTTCTTCTCTGCTGCCAAGCCTCTCACACCACACATGCGTCTCACTGGAAGGAGCAGGCTGCTTGCCATTCTTGGGCAGGGAATCATCCCACACGCCTCGTTTCCTCGCAGGGGAGCGCACACTGACCCAGAACCTCCAGGGGAGCTGCAGTCTCTCCAGCCACAAAGGCCTGGAGCCGAGTCCATGACGGCCTGTTGCATGGAGGGCTTCTATGGGAGAGGGCCGTGCTTCCCTGGCAGGGGCTCCTTCTCACACTGCTTTCCGTGGGGAAACCCTGCGTGTGCCAGGGCTCTCCTGTGTGCACAAAATCTCTCCCCAGTGCCTGAGGTGCAGGGAATCCTCTTCGGACACAGAGCCATGTTCTAGGCAGAGCTCCCATGCTGGGAGAGCCGCCCCTGCCCCGACTGTCCAACTGCCTCAGGAACACACTTCGAGGGAGTGTGGGTCTGGCAGGCAGAACGGCCCGAGGGAGGAGCTCGGGCCTTCGGCTGTGGACAGCTTTCCCACTGCCAAGCCTTGGAGGAGTGCGTGGAGGCTGGGGCCTGCAGCGTTTTCCATCGGAGAGCACTGGGTGCCCAAAGCCTCCCCTGTGGCTTCCGAGCCCCTTCCCACCCACACGCCCTTGGCACCCACTCTGTTGCCAGAGGGAAGTCCTGAGCAGGACTCTCGAGCCTGTGCAGCCAGAGTGCCTCCTGCTTGGAAGTGGCCTCTGGAACTCATTTGGAGTGAGGCTTCTCCCATGCTTGTCAGCCAGCACAGGGTGCCATCGCTCCACCAGAGAACACTCTGCTTTGCCTTCAGCCCTGGCTCGCCCTGCTGAGCTCTCTCTGCCTCAAGCAGAAACCCCAGTGTGCGTCCAGCCTCCAGAAAGCAGAGTGCCTTTGCCTGAGCACTGCTTTGCTGGGGCAGCACCCTGAAGGCCTCCTAGGGCCTTCTCTGCCCTAACCCAGTCGTGCCATTCGGCCCATGCGGGGAGCAACGTTCACCCTTGGCAGGGCTCAGCGTGTGGGCTGTGTGTGGTTTCATGGCTGGGAAAGGGCAGATCCTGAGGCTGGCTGCCCTCCTGTGAATGGGGCC
>NW_026648520.1:0-48993 GCF_030028045.1 Hippopotamus amphibius kiboko | reverse complement strand
TTGGAGGCTCTCCCAACATTGGAGGCCTGCCTTGAACATTGCTCTGCATACTAAGAGGATTCCCTGCACCTCTGGTGCTGGGGAGAGATTTTCTGCACACAGGAGTCATTGGCACACACAGTGTTCCTCCCCACGGAAAGTGGTGTCAAAAAGCTCCCTTACAGGAATGCAGGGCACTGTCCCTTTGAAGCCCTCAACGCAGCAGGCTGTCATGGACTCGGCTGCAGGCCTTTGTGGCTGCAGAGACTGCAGCTCCTCTGGAGGTTATGGGTCAATTTGCACTCCTCTTTGAGTAAATGAGGCTTGTGGGGTGAGCACCTTGCAAAGAGTGGCAAGCAGCCTGCTCCTTTTGGTGAGACGCACGTGTGGTGAGAGAGGCTTGGCAGCAGAGAAGAAGCAAGAGGGGCAGCCAGGGAGGGATTTGCATGCAGCTTGGAGGTCCCAGATGTCCTGCTTCCCCACCAGGGAATGCTGGCGATGCCCATCAGGCCTATTCACAAGTGGGGCCCCAGCTTCTGGATCTGCCCTCTCCCAGCCACGAAAACACACACAGGCCGAACCCTGAGCCCTGCTTAGGGTGACCTTTGCAGCCCAGGTGGTTGGAATGGCACAACTGTGTTAGGGGAGAGGAGGCCCGAGGAGGCCTTCAGGGAGCTGCCACAGCATAGCAGTGCTCCAGAAAAGGCACTCTCCTTTCTGTAGGCTGCATGCACACTCGAGCTGCTGCTTGAGGCAGAGAGAGGACAGCTAGGTGATCCATGGCTGAAGGCAATGCAGAGAGGTGTTTTGGTGGGGCGGTGGCTCCATCTGCTGGCTGACAAGCGTGGAAGGAGAAGCCTCATTCCCACTGAGTTCCGGAGGAAGTTTCCAAACATTAGGCACTCTGGGTGCACAAGCTAGGGAGTGCTACTGAGGACTTCCCTCTGGCAACAGAGTGGGCACCAAGGGCATCTGGGCTGGAGGGTGCTTGGAAGCCGCAGGGGAGCCATTGGGCACCCAGTGCTCTCTGATGGAGAACACTGCAGGCCCGAGCATCCATGAACTCCTCCAAGGCTTTGAGGGGGAAAGTTGTCCTTAGCAGAAGGCTTCCTGCCTCGTGCAGCAGGCCTTTCTGGATGGCGAAGCTGCAGCTTCCTTGCAGGCTGCTGGTCCAGGGGCATGTGTCCCCTGGTCCAGAGTGCTGTAGGAGGAGCTCCTAGCAAGGGGAGCCAAGCACCTTGTTTCCTTGGCCTAGACTGGGCTGTGCACACAGAGGCCTGCCAGCAGTGAAGACAGCGCAGGCAGCAAGGGGATGTGTCAGGCAGATAAGAGGCAGCAGGAGTCCCACTTGAAAGTGGGGTCATGACTGTTTTGACCCCAGGCTCCAACGGCAACCTGCATACATAGCCTCTGGACCTGCAGCTTCCCAGGAGTGCAAGAGACACACAGGCAACACCCTGTTGCCTTCTCGTATGAACTGTGCTCCATGGAGGTCCTGTTGCCTGGCAGTGGCCTAGGCAGCACAGACCCTAGGGAGCCTGGCCCAGCCTGGGATGGGCCGCGACCTAGCAGGGCAATGGGCAAGCCTGGAACTTGAGGCCAGGCTGCAGGCTCATTCCAGGTTGGGCCTGGTGCAGAGAGCCTTGAGCCAGGACCTACAGGGCGAATGCTCAGGCCAGTGGCTTCTCCCTGTAATCCATGTTCCTCACTCGGGCTGCTCTGCTTGTCAGACCCACACTCCCTAGAAGTGTGTTTCTGAGGCATTTGGACAGTTGGGAAGTGGAGGCTCTCCCAACATTGGAGGCCTGCCTTGAACATTGCTCTGCATACTAAGAGGATTCCCTGCACCTCTGGTGCTGGGGAGAGATTTTCTGCACACAGGAGTCATTGGCACACACAGTGTTTCCCCACGGAAAGTGGTGTCAAAAAGCTCCCTTACAGGAATGCAGGGCACTGTCCCTTTGAAGCCCTCAACGCAGCAGGCTGTCATGGACTCGGCTGCAGGCCTTTGTGGCTGCAGAGACTGCAGCTCCTCTGGAGGTTATGGGTCAATTTGCACTCCTCTTTGAGTAAATGAGGCTTGTGGGGTGAGCACCTTGCAAAGAGTGGCAAGCAGCCTGCTCCTTTTGGTGAGACGCACGTGTGGTGAGAGAGGCTTGGCAGCAGAGAAGAAGCAAGAGGGGCAGCCAGGGAGGGGATTTGCATGCAGCTTGGAGGTCCCAGATGTCCTGCTTCCCCACCAGGGAATGCTGGCGATGCCCATCAGGCCCTATTCACAAGTGGGCCCCCAGCTTCTGGATCTGCCCTGTCCCAGCCACGAAAACACACACAGGCCGAACCCTGAGCCCTGCTTAGGGTGACCTTTGCAGCCCAGGTGGTTGGAATGGCACAACTGTGTTAGGGGAGAGGAGGCCCGAGGAGGCCTTCAGGGAGCTGCCACAGCATAGCAGTGCTCCAGAAAAGGCACTCTCCTTTCTGTAGGCTGCATGCACACTCGAGCTGCTGCTTGAGGCAGAGAGAGGACAGCTAGGCGATCCATGGCTGAAGGCAATGCAGAGAGATGTTTTGGTGGGGCGGTGGCTCCATCTGCTGGCTGACAAGCGTGGAAGGAGAAGCCTCATTCCCACTGAGTTCCGGAGGAAGTTTCCAAACATTAGGCACTCTGGGTGCACAAGCTAGGGAGTGCTACTGAGGACTTCCCTCTGGCAACAGAGTGGGCACCAAGGGCATCTGGGCTGGAGGGTGCTTGGAAGCCGCAGGGGAGCCATTGGGCACCCAGTGCTCTCTGATGGAGAACACTGCAGGCCCGAGCATCCATGAACTCCTCCAAGGCTTTGGAGGGGGAAAGTTGTCCTTAGCAGAAGGCTTCCTGCCTCGTGCAGCAGGCCTTTCTGGATGGCGAAGCTGCAGCTTCCTTGTAGGCTGCTGGTCCAGGGGCATGTGTCCCCTGGTCCAGAGTGCTGTAGGAGGAGCTCCTAGCAAGGGGAGCCAAGCACCTTGTTTCCTTGGCCTAGACTGGGCTGTGCACACAGAGGCCTGCCAGCAGTGAAGACAGCGCAGGCAGCAAGGGGATGTGTCAGGCAGATAAGAGGCAGCAGGAGTCCCACTTGAAAGTGGGGTCATGACTGTTTTGACCCCAGGCTCCAACGGCAACCTGCATACATAGCCTCTGGACCTGCAGCTTCCCAGGAGTGCAAGAGACACACAGGCAACACCCTGTTGCCTTCTCGTATGAACTGTGCTCCATGGAGGTCCTGTTGCCTGGCAGTGGCCTAGGCCAGCACAGACCCTAGGGAGGCCTGGCCCAGCCTGGGATGGGCCGCGACCTAGCAGGGCAATGGGCAAGCCTGGAACTTGAGGCCAGGCTGCAGGCTCATTCCAGGTTGGGCCTGGTGCAGAGAGCCTTCAGCCAGGACCTACAGGGCGAATGCTCAGGCCAGTGGCTTCTCCCTGTAATCCATGTTCCTCACTCGGGCTGCTCTGCTTGTCAGACCCACACTCCCTAGAAGTGTGTTTCTGAGGCATTTGGACAGTTGGGAAGTGGAGGCTCTCCAACATTGGAGGCCTGCCTTGAACATTGCTCTGCATACTAAGAGGATTCCCTGCACCTCTGGTGCTGCTGGGAGAGATTTTCTGCACACAGGAGTCATTGGCACACACAGTGTTTCCCCACGGAAAGTGGTGTCAAAAAGCTCCCTTACAGGAATGCAGGGCACTGTCCCTTTGAAGCCCTCAACGCAGCAGGCTGTCATGGACTCAGCTGCAGGCCTTTGTGGCTGCAGAGACTGCAGCTCCTCTGGAGGTTATGGGTCAATTTGCACTCCTCTTTGAGTAAATGAGGCTTGTGGGGTGAGCACCTTGCAAAGAGTGGCAAGCAGCCTGCTCCTTTTGGTGAGACGCACGTGTGGTGAGAGAGGCTTGGCAGCAGAGAAGAAGCAAGAGGGGCAGCCAGGGAGGGGATTTGCATGCAGCTTGGAGGTCCCAGATGTCCTGCTTCCCCACCAGGGAATGCTGGCGATGCCCATCAGGCCCTATTCACAAGTGGGCCCCCAGCTTCTGGATCTGCCCTGTCCCAGCCACGAAAACACACACAGGCCGAACCCTGAGCCCTGCTTAGGGTGACCTTTGCAGCCCAGGTGGTTGGAATGGCACAACTGTGTTAGGGGAGAGGAGGCCCGAGGAGGCCTTCAGGGAGCTGCCACAGCATAGCAGTGCTCCAGAAAAGGCACTCTCCTTTCTGTAGGCTGCATGCACACTCGAGCTGCTGCTTGAGGCAGAGAGAGGACAGCTAGGCGATCCATGGCTGAAGGCAATGCAGAGAGATGTTTTGGTGGGGCGGTGGCTCCATCTGCTGGCTGACAAGCGTGGAAGGAGAAGCCTCATTCCCACTGAGTTCCGGAGGAAGTTTCCAAACATTAGGCACTCTGGGTGCACAAGCTAGGGAGTGCTACTGAGGACTTCCCTCTGGCAACAGAGTGGGCACCAACAGCATCTGGGCTGGAGGGTGCTTGGAAGCCGCAGGGGAGCCATTGGGCACCCAGTGCTCTCTGATGGAGAACACTGCAGGCCCGAGCATCCATGAACTCCTCCAAGGCTTTGGAGGGGGAAAGTTGTCCTTAGCAGAAGGCTTCCTGCCTCGTGCAGCAGGCCTTTCTGGATGGCGAAGCTGCAGCTTCCTTGTAGGCTGCTGGTCCAGGGGCATGTGTCCCCTGGTCCAGAGTGCTGTAGGAGGAGCTCCTAGCAAGGGGAGCCAAGCACCTTGTTTCCTTGGCCTAGACTGGGCTGTGCACACAGAGGCCTGCAGCAGTGAAGACAGCGCAGGCAGCAAGGGGATGTGTCAGGCAGATAAGAGGCAGCAGGAGTCCCACTTGAAAGTGGGGTCATGACTGTTTTGACCCAGGCTCCAACGGCAACCTGCATACATAGCCTCTGGACCTGCAGCTTCCCAGGAGTGCAAGAGACACACAGGCAACACCCTGTTGCCTTCTCGTATGAACTGTGCTCCATGGAGGTCCTGTTGCCTGGCAAGTGGCCTAGGCCAGCACAGACCCTAGGGAGGCCTGGCCCAGCCTGGGATGGGCCGCGACCTAGCAGGGCAATGGGCAAGCCTGGAACTTGAGGCCAGGCTGCAGGCTCATTCCAGGTTGGGCCTGGTGCAGAGAGCCTTCAGCCAGGACCTACAGGGCGAATGCTCAGGCCAGTGGCTTCTCCCTGTAATCCATGTTCCTCACTCGGGCTGCTCTGCTTGTCAGACCCACACTCCCTAGAAGTGTGTTTCTGAGGCATTTGGACAGTTGGGAAGTGGAGGCTCTCCCAACATTGGAGGCCTGCCTTGAACATTGCTCTGCATACTAAGAGGATTCCCTGCACCTCTGGTGCTGGGGAGAGATTTTCTGCACACAGGAGTCATTGGCACACACAGTGTTTCCCCACGGAAAGTGGTGTCAAAAAGCTCCCTTACAGGAATGCAGGGCACTGTCCCTTTGAAGCCCTCAACGCAGCAGGCTGTCATGGACTCGGCTGCAGGCCTTTGTGGCTGCAGAGACTGCAGCTCCTCTGGAGATTATGGGTCAATTTGCACTCCTCTTTGAGTAAATGAGGCTTGTGGGGTGAGCACCTTGCAAAGAGTGGCAAGCAGCCTGCTCCTTTTGGTGAGACGCACGTGTGGTGCGAGAGGCTTGGCAGCAGAGAAGAAGCAAGAGGGGCAGCCAGGGAGGGGATTTGCATGCAGCTTGGAGGTCCCAGATGTCCTGCTTCCCCACCAGGGAATGCTGGCGATGCCCATCAGGCCCTATTCACAAGTGGGCCCCCAGCTTCTGGATCTGCCCTGTCCCAGCCACGAAACACACACAGGCCGAACCCTGAGCCCTGCTTAGGGTGACCTTTGCAGCCCAGGTGGTTGGAATGGCACAACTGTGTTAGGGGAGAGGAGGCCCGAGGAGGCCTTCAGGGAGCTGCCACAGCATAGCAGTGCTCCAGAAAAGGCACTCTCCTTTCTGTAGGCTGCATGCACACTCGAGCTGCTGCTTGAGGCAGAGAGAGGACAGCTAGGCGATCCATGGCTGAAGGCAATGCAGAGAGATGTTTTGGTGGGGCGGTGGCTCCATCTGCTGGCTGACAAGCGTGGAAGGAGAAGCCTCATTCCCACTGAGTTCCGGAGGAAGTTTCCAAACATTAGGCACTCTGGGTGCACAAGCTAGGGAGTGCTACTGAGGACTTCCCTCTGGCAACAGAGTGGGCACCAAGGGCATCTGGGCTGGAGGGTGCTTGGAAGCCGCAGGGGAGCCATTGGGCACCCAGTGCTCTCTGATGGAGAACACTGCAGGCCCGAGCATCCATGAACTCCTCCAAGGCTTTGGAGGGGGAAAGTTGTCCTTAGCAGAAGGCTTCCTGCCTCGTGCAGCAGGCCTTTCTGGATGGCGAAGCTGCAGCTTCCTTGTAGGCTGCTGGTCCAGGGGCATGTGTCCCCTGGTCCAGAGTGCTGTAGGAGGAGCTCCTAGCAAGGGGAGCCAAGCACCTTGTTTCCTTGGCCTAGACTGGGCTGTGCACACAGAGGCCTGCCAGCAGTGAAGACAGCGCAGGCAGCAAGGGGATGTGTCAGGCAGATAAGAGGCAGCAGGAGTCCCACTTGAAAGTGGGGTCATGACTGTTTTGACCCCAGGCTCCAACGGCAACCTGCATACATAGCCTCTGGACCTGCAGCTTCCCAGGAGTGCAAGAGACACACAGGCAACACCCTGTTGCCTTCTCGTATGAACTGTGCTCCATGGAGGTCCTGTTGCCTGGCAGTGGCCTAGGCCAGCACAGACCCTAGGGAGGCCTGGCCCAGCCTGGGATGGGCCGCGACCTAGCAGGGCAATGGGCAAGCCTGGAACTTGAGGCCAGGCTGCAGGCTCATTCCAGGTTGGGCCTGGTGCAGAGAGCCTTGAGCCAGGACCTACAGGGCGAATGCTCAGGCCAGTGGCTTCTCCCTGTAATCCATGTTCCTCACTCGGGCTGCTCTGCTTGTCAGACCCACACTCCCTAGAAGTGTGTTTCTGAGGCATTTGGACAGTTGGGAAGTGGAGGCTCTCCCAACATTGGAGGCCTGCCTTGAACATTGCTCTGCATACTAAGAGGATTCCCTGCACCTCTGGTGCTGGGGAGAGATTTTCTGCACACAGGAGTCATTGGCACACACAGTGTTTCCCCACGGAAAGTGGTGTCAAAAAGCTCCCTTACAGGAATGCAGGGCACTGTCCCTTTGAAGCCCTCAACGCAGCAGGCTGTCATGGACTCGGCTGCAGGCCTTTGTGGCTGCAGAGACTGCAGCTCCTCTGGAGGTTATGGGTCAATTTGCACTCCTCTTTGAGTAAATGAGGCTTGTGGGGTGAGCACCTTGCAAAGAGTGGCAAGCAGCCTGCTCCTTTTGGTGAGACGCACGTGTGGTGAGAGAGGCTTGGGCAGCAGAGAAGAAGCAAGAGGGGCAGCCAGGGAGGGGATTTGCATGCAGCTTGGAGGTCCCAGATGTCCTGCTTCCCCACCAGGGAATGCTGGCGATGCCCATCAGGCCCTATTCACAAGTGGGCCCCCAGCTTCTGGATCTGCCCTGTCCCAGCCACGAAAACACACACAGGCCGAACCCTGAGCCCTGCTTAGGGTGACCTTTGCAGCCCAGGTGGTTGGAATGGCACAACTGTGTTAGGGGAGAGGAGGCCCGAGGAGGCCTTCAGGAGCTGCCACAGCATAGCAGTGCTCCAGAAAAGGCACTCTCCTTTCTGTAGGCTGCATGCACACTCGAGCTGCTGCTTGAGCAGAGAGAGGACAGCTAGGCGATCCATGGCTGAAGGCAATGCAGAGAGATGTTTTGGTGGGGCGGTGGCTCCATCTGCTGGCTGACAAGCGTGGAAGGAGAAGCCTCATTCCCACTGAGTTCCGGAGGAAGTTTCCAAACATTAGGCACTCTGGGTGCACAAGCTAGGGAGTGCTACTGAGGACTTCCTCTGGCAACAGAGTGGGCACCAAGGGCATCTGGGCTGGAGGGTGCTTGGAAGCCGCAGGGGAGCCATTGGGCACCCAGTGCTCTCTGATGGAGAACACTGCAGGCCCGAGCATCCATGAACTCCTCCAAGGCTTTGGAGGGGGAAAGTTGTCCTTAGCAGAAGGCTTCCTGCCTCGTGCAGCAGGCCTTTCTGGATGGCGAAGCTGCAGCTTCCTTGCAGGCTGCTGGTCCAGGGGCATGTGTCCCCTGGTCCAGAGTGCTGTAGGAGGAGCTCCTAGCAAGGGGAGCCAAGCACCTTGTTTCCTTGGCCTAGACTGGGCTGTGCACACAGAGGCCTGCCAGCAGTGAAGACAGCGCAGGCAGCAAGGGGATGTGTCAGGCAGATAAGAGGCAGCAGGAGTCCCACTTGAAAGTGGGGTCATGACTGTTTTGACCCCAGGCTCCAACGGCAACCTGCATACATAGCCTCTGGACCTGCAGCTTCCCAGGAGTGCAAGAGACACACAGGCAACACCCTGTTGCCTTCTCGTATGAACTGTGCTCCATGGAGGTCCTGTTGCCTGGCAGTGGCCTAGGCCAGCACAGACCCTAGGGAGGCCTGGCCCAGCCTGGGATGGGCCGCGACCTAGCAGGGCAATGGGCAAGCCTGGAACTTGAGGCCAGGCTGCAGGCTCATTCCAGGTTGGGCCTGGTGCAGAGAGCCTTCAGCCAGGACCTACAGGGCGAATGCTCAGGCCAGTGGCTTCTCCCTGTAATCCATGTTCCTCACTCGGGCTGCTCTGCTTGTCAGACCCACACTCCCTAGAAGTGTGTTTCTGAGGCATTTGGACAGTTGGGAAGTGGAGGCTCTCCCAACATTGGAGGCCTGCCTTGAACATTGCTCTGCATACTAAGAGGATTCCCTGCACCTCTGGTGCTGGGGAGAGATTTTCTGCACACAGGAGTCATTGGCACACACAGTGTTTCCCCACGGAAAGTGGTGTCAAAAAGCTCCCTTACAGGAATGCAGGGCACTGTCCCTTTGAAGCCCTCAACGCAGCAGGCTGTCATGGACTCAGCTGCAGGCCTTTGTGGCTGCAGAGACTGCAGCTCCTCTGGAGGTTATGGGTCAATTTGCACTCCTCTTTGAGTAAATGAGGCTTGTGGGGTGAGCACCTTGCAAAGAGTGGCAAGCAGCCTGCTCCTTTTGGTGAGACGCACGTGTGGTGAGAGAGGCTTGGCAGCAGAGAAGAAGCAAGAGGGGCAGCCAGGGAGGGGATTTGCATGCAGCTTGGAGGTCCCAGATGTCCTGCTTCCCCACCAGGGAATGCTGGCGATGCCCATCAGGCCCTATTCACAAGTGGGCCCCCAGCTTCTGGATCTGCCCTGTCCCAGCCACGAAAACACACACAGGCCGAACCCTGAGCCCTGCTTAGGGTGACCTTTGCAGCCCAGGTGGTTGGAATGGCACAACTGTGTTAGGGGAGAGGAGGCCCGAGGAGGCCTTCAGGGAGCTGCCACAGCATAGCAGTGCTCCAGAAAAGGCACTCTCCTTTCTGTAGGCTGCATGCACACTCGAGCTGCTGCTTGAGGCAGAGAGAGGACAGCTAGGCGATCCATGGCTGAAGGCAATGCAGAGAGATGTTTTGGTGGGGCGGTGGCTCCATCTGCTGGCTGACAAGCGTGGAAGGAGAAGCCTCATTCCCACTGAGTTCCGGAGGAAGTTTCCAAACATTAGGCACTCTGGGTGCACAAGCTAGGGAGTGCTACTGAGGACTTCCCTCTGGCAACAGAGTGGGCACCAACAGCATCTGGGCTGGAGGGTGCTTGGAAGCCGCAGGGGAGCCATTGGGCACCCAGTGCTCTCTGATGGAGAACACTGCAGGCCCGAGCATCCATGAACTCCTCCAAGGCTTTGGAGGGGGAAAGTTGTCCTTAGCAGAAGGCTTCCTGCCTCGTGCAGCAGGCCTTTCTGGATGGCGAAGCTGCAGCTTCCTTGTAGGCTGCTGGTCCAGGGGCATGTGTCCCCTGGTCCAGAGTGCTGTAGGAGGAGCTCCTAGCAAGGGGAGCCAAGCACCTTGTTTCCTTGGCCTAGACTGGGCTGTGCACACAGAGGCCTGCCAGCAGTGAAGACAGCGCAGGCAGCAAGGGGATGTGTCAGGCAGATAAGAGGCAGCAGGAGTCCCACTTGAAAGTGGGGTCATGACTGTTTTGACCCCAGGCTCCAACGGCAACCTGCATACATAGCCTCTGGACCTGCAGCTTCCCAGGAGTGCAAGAGACACACAGGCAACACCCTGTTGCCTTCTCGTATGAACTGTGCTCCATGGAGGTCCTGTTGCCTGGCAGTGGCCTAGGCCAGCACAGACCCTAGGGAGGCCTGGCCCAGCCTGGGATGGGCCGCGACCTAGCAGGGCAATGGGCAAGCCTGGAACTTGAGGCCAGGCTGCAGGCTCATTCCAGGTTGGGCCTGGTGCAGAGAGCCTTCAGCCAGGACCTACAGGGCGAATGCTCAGGCCAGTGGCTTCTCCCTGTAATCCATGTTCCTCACTCGGGCTGCTCTGCTTGTCAGACCCACACTCCCTAGAAGTGTGTTTCTGAGGCATTTGGACAGTTGGGAAGTGGAGGCTCTCCCAACATTGGAGGCCTGCCTTGAACATTGCTCTGCATACTAAGAGGATTCCCTGCACCTCTGGTGCTGGGGAGAGATTTTCTGCACACAGGAGTCATTGGCACACACAGTGTTTCCCCACGGAAAGTGGTGTCAAAAAGCTCCCTTACAGGAATGCAGGGCACTGTCCCTTTGAAGCCCTCAACGCAGCAGGCTGTCATGGACTCGGCTGCAGGCCTTTGTGGCTGCAGAGACTGCAGCTCCTCTGGAGATTATGGGTCAATTTGCACTCCTCTTTGAGTAAATGAGGCTTGTGGGGTGAGCACCTTGCAAAGAGTGGCAAGCAGCCTGCTCCTTTTGGTGAGACGCACGTGTGGTGCGAGAGGCTTGGCAGCAGAGAAGAAGCAAGAGGGGCAGCCAGGGAGGGGATTTGCATGCAGCTTGGAGGTCCCAGATGTCCTGCTTCCCCACCAGGGAATGCTGGCGATGCCCATCAGGCCCTATTCACAAGTGGGCCCCCAGCTTCTGGATCTGCCCTGTCCCAGCCACGAAAACACACACAGGCCGAACCCTGAGCCCTGCTTAGGGTGACCTTTGCAGCCCAGGTGGTTGGAATGGCACAACTGTGTTAGGGGAGAGGAGGCCCGAGGAGGCCTTCAGGGAGCTGCCACAGCATAGCAGTGCTCCAGAAAAGGCACTCTCCTTTCTGTAGGCTGCATGCACACTCGAGCTGCTGCTTGAGGCAGAGAGAGGACAGCTAGGCGATCCATGGCTGAAGGCAATGCAGAGAGATGTTTTGGTGGGGCGGTGGCTCCATCTGCTGGCTGACAAGCGTGGAAGGAGAAGCCTCATTCCCACTGAGTTCCGGAGGAAGTTTCCAAACATTAGGCACTCTGGGTGCACAAGCTAGGGAGTGCTACTGAGGACTTCCCTCTGGCAACAGAGTGGGCACCAAGGGCATCTGGGCTGGAGGGTGCTTGGAAGCCGCAGGGGAGCCATTGGGCACCCAGTGCTCTCTGATGGAGAACACTGCAGGCCCGAGCATCCATGAACTCCTCCAAGGCTTTGGAGGGGGAAAGTTGTCCTTAGCAGAAGGCTTCCTGCCTCGTGCAGCAGGCCTTTCTGGATGGCGAAGCTGCAGCTTCCTTGTAGGCTGCTGGTCCAGGGGCATGTGTCCCCTGGTCCAGAGTGCTGTAGGAGGAGCTCCTAGCAAGGGGAGCCAAGCACCTTGTTTCCTTGGCCTAGACTGGGCTGTGCACACAGAGGCCTGCCAGCAGTGAAGACAGCGCAGGCAGCAAGGGGATGTGTCAGGCAGATAAGAGGCAGCAGGAGTCCCACTTGAAAGTGGGGTCATGACTGTTTTGACCCCAGGCTCCAACGGCAACCTGCATACATAGCCTCTGGACCTGCAGCTTCCCAGGAGTGCAAGAGACACACAGGCAACACCCTGTTGCCTTCTCGTATGAACTGTGCTCCATGGAGGTCCTGTTGCCTGGCAGTGGCCTAGGCCAGCACAGACCCTAGGGAGGCCTGGCCCAGCCTGGGATGGGCCGCGACCTAGCAGGGCAATGGGCAAGCCTGGAACTTGAGGCCAGGCTGCAGGCTCATTCCAGGTTGGGCCTGGTGCAGAGAGCCTTGAGCCAGGACCTACAGGGCGAATGCTCAGGCCAGTGGCTTCTCCCTGTAATCCATGTTCCTCACTCGGGCTGCTCTGCTTGTCAGACCCACACTCCCTAGAAGTGTGTTTCTGAGGCATTTGGACAGTTGGGAAGTGGAGGCTCTCCCAACATTGGAGGCCTGCCTTGAACATTGCTCTGCATACTAAGAGGATTCCCTGCACCTCTGGTGCTGGGGAGAGATTTTCTGCACACAGGAGTCATTGGCACACACAGTGTTTCCCCACGGAAAGTGGTGTCAAAAAGCTCCCTTACAGGAATGCAGGGCACTGTCCCTTTGAAGCCCTCAACGCAGCAGGCTGTCATGGACTCGGCTGCAGGCCTTTGTGGCTGCAGAGACTGCAGCTCCTCTGGAGGTTATGGGTCAATTTGCACTCCTCTTTGAGTAAATGAGGCTTGTGGGGTGAGCACCTTGCAAAGAGTGGCAAGCAGCCTGCTCCTTTTGGTGAGACGCACGTGTGGTGAGAGAGGCTTGGCAGCAGAGAAGAAGCAAGAGGGGCAGCCAGGGAGGGGATTTGCATGCAGCTTGGAGGTCCCAGATGTCCTGCTTCCCCACCAGGGAATGCTGGCGATGCCCATCAGGCCCTATTCACAAGTGGGCCCCCAGCTTCTGGATCTGCCCTGTCCCAGCCACGAAAACACACACAGGCCGAACCCTGAGCCCTGCTTAGGGTGACCTTTGCAGCCCAGGTGGTTGGAATGGCACAACTGTGTTAGGGGAGAGGAGGCCCGAGGAGGCCTTCAGGGAGCTGCCACAGCATAGCAGTGCTCCAGAAAAGGCACTCTCCTTTCTGTAGGCTGCATGCACACTCGAGCTGCTGCTTGAGGCAGAGAGAGGACAGCTAGGCGATCCATGGCTGAAGGCAATGCAGAGAGATGTTTTGGTGGGGCGGTGGCTCCATCTGCTGGCTGACAAGCGTGGAAGGAGAAGCCTCATTCCCACTGAGTTCCGGAGGAAGTTTCCAAACATTAGGCACTCTGGGTGCACAAGCTAGGGAGTGCTACTGAGGACTTCCCTCTGGCAACAGAGTGGGCACCAAGGGCATCTGGGCTGGAGGGTGCTTGGAAGCCGCAGGGGAGCCATTGGGCACCCAGTGCTCTCTGATGGAGAACACTGCAGGCCCGAGCATCCATGAACTCCTCCAAGGCTTTGGAGGGGGAAAGTTGTCCTTAGCAGAAGGCTTCCTGCCTCGTGCAGCAGGCCTTTCTGGATGGCGAAGCTGCAGCTTCCTTGCAGGCTGCTGGTCCAGGGGCATGTGTCCCCTGGTCCAGAGTGCTGTAGGAGGAGCTCCTAGCAAGGGGAGCCAAGCACCTTGTTTCCTTGGCCTAGACTGGGCTGTGCACACAGAGGCCTGCCAGCAGTGAAGACAGCGCAGGCAGCAAGGGGATGTGTCAGGCAGATAAGAGGCAGCAGGAGTCCCACTTGAAAGTGGGGTCATGACTGTTTTGACCCCAGGCTCCAACGGCAACCTGCATACATAGCCTCTGGACCTGCAGCTTCCCAGGAGTGCAAGAGACACACAGGCAACACCCTGTTGCCTTCTCGTATGAACTGTGCTCCATGGAGGTCCTGTTGCCTGGCAGTGGCCTAGGCCAGCACAGACCCTAGGGAGGCCTGGCCCAGCCTGGGATGGGCCGCGACCTAGCAGGGCAACGGGCAAGCCTGGAACTTGAGGCCAGGCTGCAGGCTCATTCCAGGTTGGGCCTGGTGCAGAGAGCCTTCAGCCAGGACCTACAGGGCGAATGCTCAGGCCAGTGGCTTCTCCCTGTAATCCATGTTCCTCACTCGGGCTGCTCTGCTTGTCAGACCCACACTCCCTAGAAGTGTGTTTCTGAGGCATTTGGACAGTTGGGAAGTGGAGGCTCTCCCAACATTGGAGGCCTGCCTTGAACATTGCTCTGCATACTAAGAGGATTCCCTGCACCTCTGGTGCTGGGGAGAGATTTTCTGCACACAGGAGTCATTGGCACACACAGTGTTTCCCCACGGAAAGTGGTGTCAAAAAGCTCCCTTACAGGAATGCAGGGCACTGTCCCTTTGAAGCCCTCAACGCAGCAGGCTGTCATGGACTCGGCTGCAGGCCTTTGTGGCTGCAGAGACTGCAGCTCCTCTGGAGGTTATGGGTCAATTTGCACTCCTCTTTGAGTAAATGAGGCTTGTGGGGTGAGCACCTTGCAAAGAGTGGCAAGCAGCCTGCTCCTTTTGGTGAGACGCACGTGTGGTGAGAGAGGCTTGGCAGCAGAGAAGAAGCAAGAGGGGCAGCCAGGGAGGGGATTTGCATGCAGCTTGGAGGTCCCAGTTGTCCTGCTTCCCCACCAGGGAATGCTGGCGATGCCCATCAGGCCCTATTCACAAGTGGGCCCCCAGCTTCTGGATCTGCCCTGTCCCAGCCACGAAAACACACACAGGCCGAACCCTGAGCCCTGCTTAGGGTGACCTTTGCAGCCCAGGTGGTTGGAATGGCACAACTGTGTTAGGGGAGAGGAGGCCCGAGGAGGCCTTCAGGGAGCTGCCACAGCATAGCAGTGCTCCAGAAAAGGCACTCTCCTTTCTGTAGGCTGCATGCACACTCGAGCTGCTGCTTGAGGCAGAGAGAGGACAGCTAGGCGATCCATGGCTGAAGGCAATGCAGAGAGATGTTTTGGTGGGGCGGTGGCTCCATCTGCTGGCTGACAAGCGTGGAAGGAGAAGCCTCATTCCCACTGAGTTCCGGAGGAAGTTTCCAAACATTAGGCACTCTGGGTGCACAAGCTAGGGAGTGCTACTGAGGACTTCCCTCTGGCAACAGAGTGGGCACCAAGGGCATCTGGGCTGGAGGGTGCTTGGAAGCCGCAGGGGAGCCATTGGGCACCCAGTGCTCTCTGATGGAGAACACTGCAGGCCCGAGCATCCATGAACTCCTCCAAGGCTTTGGAGGGGGAAAGTTGTCCTTAGCAGAAGGCTTCCTGCCTCGTGCAGCAGGCCTTTCTGGATGGCGAAGCTGCAGCTTCCTTGCAGGCTGCTGGTCCAGGGGCATGTGTCCCCTGGTCCAGAGTGCTGTAGGAGGAGCTCCTAGCAAGGGGAGCCAAGCACCTTGTTTCCTTGGCCTAGACTGGGCTGTGCACACAGAGGCCTGCCAGCAGTGAAGACAGCGCAGGCAGCAAGGGGATGTGTCAGGCAGATAAGAGGCAGCAGGAGTCCCACTTGAAAGTGGGGTCATGACTGTTTTGACCCCAGGCTCCAACGGCAACCTGCATACATAGCCTCTGGACCTGCAGCTTCCCAGGAGTGCAAGAGACACACAGGCAACACCCTGTTGCCTTCTCGTATGAACTGTGCTCCATGGAGGTCCTGTTGCCTGGCAGTGGCCTAGGCCAGCACAGACCCTAGGGAGGCCTGGCCCAGCCTGGGATGGGCCGCGACCTAGCAGGGCAATGGGCAAGCCTGGAACTTGAGGCCAGGCTGCAGGCTCATTCCAGGTTGGGCCTGGTGCAGAGAGCCTTGAGCCAGGACCTACAGGGCGAATGCTCAGGCCAGTGGCTTCTCCCTGTAATCCATGTTCCTCACTCGGGCTGCTCTGCTTGTCAGACCCACACTCCCTAGAAGTGTGTTTCTGAGGCATTTGGACAGTTGGGAAGTGGAGGCTCTCCCAACATTGGAGGCCTGCCTTGAACATTGCTCTGCATACTAAGAGGATTCCCTGCACCTCTGGTGCTGGGGAGAGATTTTCTGCACACAGGAGTCATTGGCACACACAGTGTTTCCCCACGGAAAGTGGTGTCAAAAAGCTCCCTTACAGGAATGCAGGGCACTGTCCCTTTGAAGCCCTCAACGCAGCAGGCTGTCATGGACTCGGCTGCAGGCCTTTGTGGCTGCAGAGACTGCAGCTCCTCTGGAGGTTATGGGTCAATTTGCACTCCTCTTTGAGTAAATGAGGCTTGTGGGGTGAGCACCTTGCAAAGAGTGGCAAGCAGCCTGCTCCTTTTGGTGAGACGCACGTGTGGTGAGAGAGGCTTGGCAGCAGAGAAGAAGCAAGAGGGGCAGCCAGGGAGGGGATTTGCATGCAGCTTGGAGGTCCCAGATGTCCTGCTTCCCCACCAGGGAATGCTGGCGATGCCCATCAGGCCCTATTCACAAGTGGGCCCCCAGCTTCTGGATCTGCCCTGTCCCAGCCACGAAAACACACACAGGCCGAACCCTGAGCCCTGCTTAGGGTGACCTTTGCAGCCAAGGTGGTTGGAATGGCACAACTGTGTTAGGGGAGAGGAGGCCCGAGGAGGCCTTCAGGGAGCTGCCACAGCATAGCAGTGCTCCAGAAAAGGCACTCTCCTTTCTGTAGGCTGCATGCACACTCGAGCTGCTGCTTGAGGCAGAGAGAGGACAGCTAGGCGATCCATGGCTGAAGGCAATGCAGAGAGATGTTTTGGTGGGGCGGTGGCTCCATCTGCTGGCTGACAAGCGTGGAAGGAGAAGCCTCATTCCCACTGAGTTCCGGAGGAAGTTTCCAAACATTAGGCACTCTGGGTGCACAAGCTAGGGAGTGCTACTGAGGACTTCCCTCTGGCAACAGAGTGGGCACCAAGGGCATCTGGGCTGGAGGGTGCTTGGAAGCCGCAGGGGAGCCATTGGGCACCCAGTGCTCTCTGATGGAGAACACTGCAGGCCCGAGCATCCATGAACTCCTCCAAGGCTTTGGAGGGGGAAAGTTGTCCTTAGCAGAAGGCTTCCTGCCTCGTGCAGCAGGCCTTTCTGGATGGCGAAGCTGCAGCTTCCTTGCAGGCTGCTGGTCCAGGGGCATGTGTCCCCTGGTCCAGAGTGCTGTAGGAGGAGCTCCTAGCAAGGGGAGCCAAGCACCTTGTTTCCTTGGCCTAGACTGGGCTGTGCACACAGAGGCCTGCCAGCAGTGAAGACAGCGCAGGCAGCAAGGGGATGTGTCAGGCAGATAAGAGGCAGCAGGAGTCCCACTTGAAAGTGGGGTCATGACTGTTTTGACCCCAGGCTCCAATGGCAACCTGCATACATAGCCTCTGGACCTGCAGCTTCCCAGGAGTGCAAGAGACACACAGGCAACACCCTGTTGCCTTCTCGTATGAACTGTGCTCCATGGAGGTCCTGTTGCCTGGCAGTGGCCTAGGCCAGCACAGACCCTAGGGAGGCCTGGCCCAGCCTGGGATGGGCCGCGACCTAGCAGGGCAATGGGCAAGCCTGGAACTTGAGGCCAGGCTGCAGGCTCATTCCAGGTTGGGCCTGGTGCAGAGAGCCTTGAGCCAGGACCTACAGGGCGAATGCTCAGGCCAGTGGCTTCTCCCTGTAATCCATGTTCCTCACTCGGGCTGCTCTGCTTGTCAGACCCACACTCCCTAGAAGTGTGTTTCTGAGGCATTTGGACAGTTGGGAAGTGGAGGCTCTCCCAACATTGGAGGCCTGCCTTGAACATTGCTCTGCATACTAAGAGGATTCCCTGCACCTCTGGTGCTGGGGAGAGATTTTCTGCACACAGGAGTCATTGGCACACACAGTGTTTCCCCACGGAAAGTGGTGTCAAAAAGCTCCCTTACAGGAATGCAGGGCACTGTCCCTTTGAAGCCCTCAACGCAGCAGGCTGTCATGGACTCGGCTGCAGGCCTTTGTGGCTGCAGAGACTGCAGCTCCTCTGGAGGTTATGGGTCAATTTGCACTCCTCTTTGAGTAAATGAGGCTTGTGGGGTGAGCACCTTGCAAAGAGTGGCAAGCAGCCTGCTCCTTTTGGTGAGACGCACGTGTGGTGAGAGAGGCTTGGCAGCAGAGAAGAAGCAAGAGGGGCAGCCAGGGAGGGGATTTGCATGCAGCTTGGAGGTCCCAGATGTCCTGCTTCCCCACCAGGGAATGCTGGCGATGCCCATCAGGCCCTATTCACAAGTGGGCCCCCAGCTTCTGGATCTGCCCTGTCCCAGCCACGAAAACACACACAGGCCGAACCCTGAGCCCTGCTTAGGGTGACCTTTGCAGCCAAGGTGGTTGGAATGGCACAACTGTGTTAGGGGAGAGGAGGCCCGAGGAGGCCTTCAGGGAGCTGCCACAGCATAGCAGTGCTCCAGAAAAGGCACTCTCCTTTCTGTAGGCTGCATGCACACTCGAGCTGCTGCTTGAGGCAGAGAGAGGACAGCTAGGCGATCCATGGCTGAAGGCAATGCAGAGAGATGTTTTGGTGGGGCGGTGGCTCCATCTGCTGGCTGACAAGCGTGGAAGGAGAAGCCTCATTCCCACTGAGTTCCGGAGGAAGTTTCCAAACATTAGGCACTCTGGGTGCACAAGCTAGGGAGTGCTACTGAGGACTTCCCTCTGGCAACAGAGTGGGCACCAAGGGCATCTGGGCTGGAGGGTGCTTGGAAGCCGCAGGGGAGCCATTGGGCACCCAGTGCTCTCTGATGGAGAACACTGCAGGCCCGAGCATCCATGAACTCCTCCAAGGCTTTGGAGGGGGAAAGTTGTCCTTAGCAGAAGGCTTCCTGCCTCGTGCAGCAGGCCTTTCTGGATGGCGAAGCTGCAGCTTCCTTGCAGGCTGCTGGTCCAGGGGCATGTGTCCCCTGGTCCAGAGTGCTGTAGGAGGAGCTCCTAGCAAGGGGAGCCAAGCACCTTGTTTCCTTGGCCTAGACTGGGCTGTGCACACAGAGGCCTGCCAGCAGTGAAGACAGCGCAGGCAGCAAGGGGATGTGTCAGGCAGATAAGAGGCAGCAGGAGTCCCACTTGAAAGTGGGGTCATGACTGTTTTGACCCCAGGCTCCAACGGCAACCTGCATACATAGCCTCTGGACCTGCAGCTTCCCAGGAGTGCAAGAGACACACAGGCAACACCCTGTTGCCTTCTCGTATGAACTGTGCTCCATGGAGGTCCTGTTGCCTGGCAGTGGCCTAGGCCAGCACAGACCCTAGGGAGGCCTGGCCCAGCCTGGGATGGGCCGCGACCTAGCAGGGCAATGGGCAAGCCTGGAACTTGAGGCCAGGCTGCAGGCTCATTCCAGGTTGGGCCTGGTGCAGAGAGCCGTCAGCCAGGACCTACAGGGCGAATGCTCAGGCCAGTGGCTTCTCCCTGTAATCCATGTTCCTCACTCGGGCTGCTCTGCTTGTCAGACCCACACTCCCTAGAAGTGTGTTTCTGAGGCATTTGGACAGTTGGGAAGTGGAGGCTCTCCCAACATTGGAGGCCTGCCTTGAACATTGCTCTGCATACTAAGAGGATTCCCTGCACCTCTGGTGCTGGGGAGAGATTTTCTGCACACAGGAGTCATTGGCACACACAGTGTTTCCCCACGGAAAGTGGTGTCAAAAAGCTCCCTTACAGGAATGCAGGGCACTGTCCCTTTGAAGCCCTCAACGCAGCAGGCTGTCATGGACTCAGCTGCAGGCCTTTGTGGCTGCAGAGACTGCAGCTCCTCTGGAGGTTATGGGTCAATTTGCACTCCTCTTTGAGTAAATGAGGCTTGTGGGGTGAGCACCTTGCAAAGAGTGGCAAGCAGCCTGCTCCTTTTGGTGAGACGCACGTGTGGTGAGAGAGGCTTGGCAGCAGAGAAGAAGCAAGAGGGGCAGCCAGGGAGGGGATTTGCATGCAGCTTGGAGGTCCCAGATGTCCTGCTTCCCCACCAGGGAATGCTGGCGATGCCCATCAGGCCCTATTCACAAGTGGGCCCCCAGCTTCTGGATCTGCCTTGTCCCAGCCACGAAAACACACACAGGCCGAACCCTGAGCCCTGCTTAGGGTGACCTTTGCAGCCAAGGTGGTTGGAATGGCACAACTGTGTTAGGGGAGAGGAGGCCCGAGGAGGCCTTCAGGGAGCTGCCACAGCATAGCAGTGCTCCAGAAAAGGCACTCTCCTTTCTGTAGGCTGCATGCACACTCGAGCTGCTGCTTGAGGCAGAGAGAGGACAGCTAGGCGATCCATGGCTGAAGGCAATGCAGAGAGATGTTTTGGTGGGGCGGTGGCTCCATCTGCTGGCTGACAAGCGTGGAAGGAGAAGCCTCATTCCCACTGAGTTCCGGAGGAAGTTTCCAAACATTAGGCACTCTGGGTGCACAAGCTAGGGAGTGCTACTGAGGACTTCCCTCTGGCAACAGAGTGGGCACCAAGGGCATCTGGGCTGGAGGGTGCTTGGAAGCCGCAGGGGAGCCATTGGGCACCCAGTGCTCTCTGATGGAGAACACTGCAGGCCCAAGCATCCATGAACTCCTCCAAGGCTTTGGAGGGGGAAAGTTGTCCTTAGCAGAAGGCTTCCTGCCTCGTGCAGCAGGCCTTTCTGGATGGCGAAGCTGCAGCTTCCTTGCAGGCTGCTGGTCCAGGGGCATGTGTCCCCTGGTCCAGAGTGCTGTAGGAGGAGCTCCTAGCAAGGGGAGCCAAGCACCTTGTTTCCTTGGCCTAGACTGGGCTGTGCACACAGAGGCCTGCCAGCAGTGAAGACAGCGCAGGCAGCAAGGGGATGTGTCAGGCAGATAAGAGGCAGCAGGAGTCCCACTTGAAAGTGGGGTCATGACTGTTTTGACCCCAGGCTCCAACGGCAACCTGCATACATAGCCTCTGGACCTGCAGCTTCCCAGGAGTGCAAGAGACACACAGGCAACACCCTGTTGCCTTCTCGTATGAACTGTGCTCCATGGAGGTCCTGTTGCCTGGCAGTGGCCTAGGCCAGCACAGACCCTAGGGAGGCCTGGCCCAGCCTGGGATGGGCCGCGACCTAGCAGGGCAATGGGCAAGCCTGGAACTTGAGGCCAGGCTGCAGATTCATTCCAGGTTGGGCCTGGTGCAGAGAGCCTTCAGCCAGGACCTACAGGGCGAATGCTCAGGCCAGTGGCTTCTCCCTGTAATCCATGTTCCTCACTCGGGCTGCTCTGCTTGTCAGACCCACACTCCCTAGAAGTGTGTTTCTGAGGCATTTGGACAGTTGGGAAGTGGAGGCTCTCCCAACATTGGAGGCCTGCCTTGAACATTGCTCTGCATACTAAGAGGATTCCCTGCACCTCTGGTGCTGGGGAGAGATTTTCTGCACACAGGAGTCATTGGCACACACAGTGTTTCCCCACGGAAAGTGGTGTCAAAAAGCTCCCTTACAGGAATGCAGGGCACTGTCCCTTTGAAGCCCTCAACGCAGCAGGCTGTCATGGACTCAGCTGCAGGCCTTTGTGGCTGCAGAGACTGCAGCTCCTCTGGAGGTTATGGGTCAATTTGCACTCCTCTTTGAGTAAATGAGGCTTGTGGGGTGAGCACCTTGCAAAGAGTGGCAAGCAGCCTGCTCCTTTTGGTGAGATGCACGTGTGGTGAGAGAGGCTTGGCAGCAGAGAAGAAGCAAGAGGGGCAGCCAGGGAGGGGATTTGCATGCAGCTTGGAGGTCCCAGATGTCCTGCTTCCCCACCAGGGAATGCTGGCGATGCCCATCAGGCCCTATTCACAAGTGGGCCCCCAGCTTCTGGATCTGCCCTGTCCCAGCCACGAAAACACACACAGGCCGAACCCTGAGCCCTGCTTAGGGTGACCTTTGCAGCCCAGGTGGTTGGAATGGCACAACTGTGTTAGGGGAGAGGAGGCCCGAGGAGGCCTTCAGGGAGCTGCCACAGCATAGCAGTGCTCCAGAAAAGGCACTCTCCTTTCTGTAGGCTGCATGCACACTCGAGCTGCTGCTTGAGGCAGAGAGAGGACAGCTAGGCGATCCATGGCTGAAGGCAATGCAGAGAGATGTTTTGGTGGGGCGGTGGCTCCATCTGCTGGCTGACAAGCATGGAAGGAGAAGCCTCATTCCCACTGAGTTCCGGAGGAAGTTTCCAAACATTAGGCACTCTGGGTGCACAAGCTAGGGAGTGCTACTGAGGACTTCCCTCTGGCAACAGAGTGGGCACCAAGGGCATCTGGGCTGGAGGGTGCTTGGAAGCCGCAGGGGAGCCATTGGGCACCCAGTGCTCTCTGATGGAGAACACTGCAGGCCCGAGCATCCATGAACTCCTCCAAGGCTTTGGAGGGGGAAAGTTGTCCTTAGCAGAAGGCTTCCTGCCTCGTGCAGCAGGCCTTTCTGGATGGCGAAGCTGCAGCTTCCTTGCAGGCTGCTGGTCCAGGGGCATGTGTCCCCTGGTCCAGAGTGCTGTAGGAGGAGCTCCTAGCAAGGGGAGCCAAGCACCTTGTTTCCTTGGCCTAGACTGGGCTGTGCACACAGAGGCCTGCCAGCAGTGAAGACAGCGCAGGCAGCAAGGGGATGTGTCAGGCAGATAAGAGGCAGCAGGAGTCCCACTTGAAAGTGGGGTCATGACTGTTTTGACCCCAGGCTCCAACGGCAACCTGCATACATAGCCTCTGGACCTGCAGCTTCCCAGGAGTGCAAGAGACACACAGGCAACACCCTGTTGCCTTCTCGTATGAACTGTGCTCCATGGAGGTCCTGTTGCCTGGCAGTGGCCTAGGCCAGCACAGACCCTAGGGAGGCCTGGCCCAGCCTGGGATGGGCCGCGAACTAGCAGGGCAATGGGCAAGCCTGGAACTTGAGGCCAGGCTGCAGGCTCATTCCAGGTTGGGCCTGGTGCAGAGAGCCTTCAGCCAGGACCTACAGGGCGAATGCTCAGGCCAGTGGCTTCTCCCTGTAATCCATGTTCCTCACTCGGGCTGCTCTGCTTGTCAGACCCACACTCCCTAGAAGTGTGTTTCTGAGGCATTTGGACAGTTGGGAAGTGGAGGCTCTCCCAACATTGGAGGCCTGCCTTGAACATTGCTCTGCATAATAAGAGGATTCCCTGCACCTCTGGTGCTGGGGAGAGATTTTCTGCACACAGGAGTCATTGGCACACACAGTGTTTCCCCACGGAAAGTGGTGTCAAAAAGCTCCCTTACAGGAATGCAGGGCACTGTCCCTTTGAAGCCCTCAACGCAGCAGGCTGTCATGGACTCGGCTGCAGGCCTTTGTGGCTGCAGAGACTGCAGCTCCTCTGGAGGTTATGGGTCAATTTGCACTCCTCTTTGAGTAAATGAGGCTTGTGGGGTGAGCACCTTGCAAAGAGTGGCAAGCAGCCTGCTCCTTTTGGTGAGACGCACGTGTGGTGAGAGAGGCTTGGCAGCAGAGAAGAAGCAAGAGGGGCAGCCAGGGAGGGGATTTGCATGCAGCTTGGAGGTCCCAGTTGTCCTGCTTCCCCACCAGGGAATGCTGGCGATGCCCATCAGGCCCTATTCACAAGTGGGCCCCCAGCTTCTGGATCTGCCCTGTCCCAGCCACGAAAACACACACAGGCCGAACCCTGAGCCCTGCTTAGGGTGACCTTTGCAGCCCAGGTGGTTGGAATGGCACAACTGTGTTAGGGGAGAGGAGGCCCGAGGAGGCCTTCAGGGAGCTGCCACAGCATAGCAGTGCTCCAGAAAAGGCACTCTCCTTTCTGTAGGCTGCATGCACACTCGAGCTGCTGCTTGAGGCAGAGAGAGGACAGCTAGGCGATCCATGGCTGAAGGCAATGCAGAGAGATGTTTTGGTGGGGCGGTGGCTCCATCTGCTGGCTGACAAGCGTGGAAGGAGAAGCCTCATTCCCACTGAGTTCCGGAGGAAGTTTCCAAACATTAGGCACTCTGGGTGCACAAGCTAGGGAGTGCTACTGAGGACTTCCCTCTGGCAACAGAGTGGGCACCAAGGGCATCTGGGCTGGAGGGTGCTTGGAAGCCGCAGGGGAGCCATTGGGCACCCAGTGCTCTCTGATGGAGAACACTGCAGGCCCGAGCATCCATGAACTCCTCCAAGGCTTTGGAGGGGGAAAGTTGTCCTTAGCAGAAGGCTTCCTGCCTCGTGCAGCAGGCCTTTCTGGATGGCGAAGCTGCAGCTTCCTTGCAGGCTGCTGGTCCAGGGGCATGTGTCCCCTGGTCCAGAGTGCTGTAGGAGGAGCTCCTAGCAAGGGGAGCCAAGCACCTTGTTTCCTTGGCCTAGACTGGGCTGTGCACACAGAGGCCTGCCAGCAGTGAAGACAGCGCAGGCAGCAAGGGGATGTGTCAGGCAGATAAGAGGCAGCAGGAGTCCCACTTGAAAGTGGGGTCATGACTGTTTTGACCCCAGGCTCCAACGGCAACCTGCATACATAGCCTCTGGACCTGCAGCTTCCCAGGAGTGCAAGAGACACACAGGCAACACCCTGTTGCCTTCTCGTATGAACTGTGCTCCATGGAGGTCCTGTTGCCTGGCAGTGGCCTAGGCCAGCACAGACCCTAGGGAGGCCTGGCCCAGCCTGGGATGGGCCGCGACCTAGCAGGGCAATGGGCAAGCCTGGAACTTGAGGCCAGGCTGCAGGCTCATTCCAGGTTGGGCCTGGTGCAGAGAGCCTTGAGCCAGGACCTACAGGGCGAATGCTCAGGCCAGTGGCTTCTCCCTGTAATCCATGTTCCTCACTCGGGCTGCTCTGCTTGTCAGACCCACACTCCCTAGAAGTGTGTTTCTGAGGCATTTGGACAGTTGGGAAGTGGAGGCTCTCCCAACATTGGAGGCCTGCCTTGAACATTGCTCTGCATACTAAGAGGATTCCCTGCACCTCTGGTGCTGGGGAGAGATTTTCTGCACACAGGAGTCATTGGCACACACAGTGTTTCCCCACGGAAAGTGGTGTCAAAAAGCTCCCTTACAGGAATGCAGGGCACTGTCCCTTTGAAGCCCTCAACGCAGCAGGCTGTCATGGACTCAGCTGCAGGCCTTTGTGGCTGCAGAGACTGCAGCTCCTCTGGAGGTTATGGGTCAATTTGCACTCCTCTTTGAGTAAATGAGGCTTGTGGGGTGAGCACCTTGCAAAGAGTGGCAAGCAGCCTGCTCCTTTTGGTGAGACGCACGTGTGGTGAGAGAGGCTTGGCAGCAGAGAAGAAGCAAGAGGGGCAGCCAGGGAGGGGATTTGCATGCAGCTTGGAGGTCCCAGATGTCCTGCTTCCCCACCAGGGAATGCTGGCGATGCCCATCAGGCCCTATTCACAAGTGGGCCCCCAGCTTCTGGATCTGCCCTGTCCCAGCCACGAAAACACACACAGGCCAAACCCTGAGCCCTGCTTAGGGTGACCTTTGCAGCCCAGGTGGTTGGAATGGCACAACTGTGTTAGGGGAGAGGAGGCCCGAGGAGGCCTTCAGGGAGCTGCCACAGCATAGCAGTGCTCCAGAAAAGGCACTCTCCTTTCTGTAGGCTGCATGCACACTCGAGCTGCTGCTTGAGGCAGAGAGAGGACAGCTAGGCGATCCATGGCTGAAGGCAATGCAGAGAGATGTTTTGGTGGGGCGGTGGCTCCATCTGCTGGCTGACAAGCGTGGAAGGAGAAGCCTCATTCCCACTGAGTTCCGGAGGAAGTTTCCAAACATTAGGCACTCTGGGTGCACAAGCTAGGGAGTGCTACTGAGGACTTCCCTCTGGCAACAGAGTGGGCACCAAGGGCATCTGGGCTGGAGGGTGCTTGGAAGCCGCAGGGGAGCCATTGGGCACCCAGTGCTCTCTGATGGAGAACACTGCAGGCCCGAGCATCCATGAACTCCTCCAAGGCTTTGGAGGGGGAAAGTTGTCCTTAGCAGAAGGCTTCCTGCCTCGTGCAGCAGGCCTTTCTGGATGGCGAAGCTGCAGCTTCCTTGCAGGCTGCTGGTCCAGGGGCATGTGTCCCCTGGTCCAGAGTGCTGTAGGAGGAGCTCCTAGCAAGGGGAGCCAAGCACCTTGTTTCCTTGGCCTAGACTGGGCTGTGCACACAGAGGCCTGCCAGCAGTGAAGACAGCGCAGGCAGCAAGGGGATGTGTCAGGCAGATAAGAGGCAGCAGGAGTCCCACTTGAAAGTGGGGTCATGACTGTTTTGACCCCAGGCTCCAACGGCAACCTGCATACATAGCCTCTGGACCTGCAGCTTCCCAGGAGTGCAAGAGACACACAGGCAACACCCTGTTGCCTTCTCGTATGAACTGTGCTCCATGGAGGTCCTGTTGCCTGGCAGTGGCCTAGGCCAGCACAGACCCTAGGGAGGCCTGGCCCAGCCTGGGATGGGCCGCGACCTAGCAGGGCAATGGGCAAGCCTGGAACTTGAGGCCAGGCTGCAGGCTCATTCCAGGTTGGGCCTGGTGCAGAGAGCCTTGAGCCAGGACCTACAGGGCGAATGCTCAGGCCAGTGGCTTCTCCCTGTAATCCATGTTCCTCACTCGGGCTGCTCTGCTTGTCAGACCCACACTCCCTAGAAGTGTGTTTCTGAGGCATTTGGACAGTTGGGAAGTGGAGGCTCTCCCAACATTGGAGGCCTGCCTTGAACATTGCTCTGCATACTAAGAGGATTCCCTGCACCTCTGGTGCTGGGGAGAGATTTTCTGCACACAGGAGTCATTGGCACACACAGTGTTTCCCCACGGAAAGTGGTGTCAAAAAGCTCCCTTACAGGAATGCAGGGCACTGTCCCTTTGAAGCCCTCAACGCAGCAGGCTGTCATGGACTCGGCTGCAGGCCTTTGTGGCTGCAGAGACTGCAGCTCCTCTGGAGGTTATGGGTCAATTTGCACTCCTCTTTGAGTAAATGAGGCTTGTGGGGTGAGCACCTTGCAAAGAGTGGCAAGCAGCCTGCTCCTTTTGGTGAGACGCACGTGTGGTGAGAGAGGCTTGGCAGCAGAGAAGAAGCAAGAGGGGCAGCCAGGGAGGGGATTTGCATGCAGCTTGGAGGTCCCAGATGTCCTGCTTCCCCACCAGGGAATGCTGGCGATGCCCATCAGGCCCTATTCACAAGTGGGCCCCCAGCTTCTGGATCTGCCTTGTCCCAGCCACGAAAACACACACAGGCCGAACCCTGAGCCCTGCTTAGGGTGACCTTTGCAGCCCAGGTGGTTGGAATGGCACAACTGTGTTAGGGGAGAGGAGGCCCGAGGAGGCCTTCAGGGAGCTGCCACAGCATAGCAGTGCTCCAGAAAAGGCACTCTCCTTTCTGTAGGCTGCATGCACACTCGAGCTGCTGCTTGAGGCAGAGAGAGGACAGCTAGGCGATCCATGGCTGAAGGCAATGCAGAGAGATGTTTTGGTGGGGCGGTGGCTCCATCTGCTGGCTGACAAGCGTGGAAGGAGAAGCCTCATTCCCACTGAGTTCCGGAGGAAGTTTCCAAACATTAGGCACTCTGGGTGCACAAGCTAGGGAGTGCTACTGAGGACTTCCCTCTGGCAACAGAGTGGGCACCAAGGGCATCTGGGCTGGAGGGTGCTTGGAAGCCGCAGGGGAGCCATTGGGCACCCAGTGCTCTCTGATGGAGAACACTGCAGGCCCGAGCATCCATGAACTCCTCCAAGGCTTTGGAAGGGGAAAGTTGTCCTTAGCAGAAGGCTTCCTGCCTCGTGCAGCAGGCCTTTCTGGATGGCGAAGCTGCAGCTTCCTTGCAGGCTGCTGGTCCAGGGGCATGTGTCCCCTGGTCCAGAGTGCTGTAGGAGGAGCTCCTAGCAAGGGGAGCCAAGCACCTTGTTTCCTTGGCCTAGACTGGGCTGTGCACACAGAGGCCTGCCAGCAGTGAAGACAGCGCAGGCAGCAAGGGGATGTGTCAGGCAGATAAGAGGCAGCAGGAGTCCCACTTGAAAGTGGGGTCATGACTGTTTTGACCCCAGGCTCCAACGGCAACCTGCATACATAGCCTCTGGACCTGCAGCTTCCCAGGAGTGCAAGAGACACACAGGCAACACCCTGTTGCCTTCTCGTATGAACTGTGCTCCATGGAGGTCCTGTTGCCTGGCAGTGGCCTAGGCCAGCACAGACCCTAGGGAGGCCTGGCCCAGCCTGGGATGGGCCGCGACCTAGCAGGGCAATGGGCAAGCCTGGAACTTGAGGCCAGGCTGCAGGCTCATTCCAGGTTGGGCCTGGTGCAGAGAGCCTTGAGCCAGGACCTACAGGGCGAATGCTCAGGCCAGTGGCTTCTCCCTGTAATCCATGTTCCTCACTCGGGCTGCTCTGCTTGTCAGACCCACACTCCCTAGAAGTGTGTTTCTGAGGCATTTGGACAGTTGGGAAGTGGAGGCTCTCCCAACATTGGAGGCCTGCCTTGAACATTGCTCTGCATACTAAGAGGATTCCCTGCACCTCTGGTGCTGGGGAGAGATTTTCTGCACACAGGAGTCATTGGCACACACAGTGTTTCCCCACGGAAAGTGGTGTCAAAAAGCTCCCTTACAGGAATGCAGGGCACTGTCCCTTTGAAGCCCTCAACGCAGCAGGCTGTCATGGACTCAGCTGCAGGCCTTTGTGGCTGCAGAGACTGCAGCTCCTCTGGAGGTTATGGGTCAATTTGCACTCCTCTTTGAGTAAATGAGGCTTGTGGGGTGAGCACCTTGCAAAGAGTGGCAAGCGGCCTGCTCCTTTTGGTGAGATGCACGTGTGGTGAGAGAGGCTTGGCAGCAGAGAAGAAGCAAGAGGGGCAGCCAGGGAGGGGATTTGCATGCAGCTTGGAGGTCCCAGATGTCCTGCTTCCCCACCAGGGAATGCTGGCGATGCCCATCAGGCCCTATTCACAAGTGGGCCCCCAGCTTCTGGATCTGCCCTGTCCCAGCCACGAAAACACACACAGGCCGAACCCTGAGCCCTGCTTAGGGTGACCTTTGCAGCCCAGGTGGTTGGAATGGCACAACTGTGTTAGGGGAGAGGAGGCCCGAGGAGGCCTTCAGGGAGCTGCCACAGCATAGCAGTGCTCCAGAAAAGGCACTCTCCTTTCTGTAGGCTGCATGCACACTCGAGCTGCTGCTTGAGGCAGAGAGAGGACAGCTAGGCGATCCATGGCTGAAGGCAATGCAGAGAGATGTTTTGGTGGGGCGGTGGCTCCATCTGCTGGCTGACAAGCGTGGAAGGAGAAGCCTCATTCCCACTGAGTTCCGGAGGAAGTTTCCAAACATTAGGCACTCTGGGTGCACAAGCTAGGGAGTGCTACTGAGGACTTCCCTCTGGCAACAGAGTGGGCACCAAGGGCATCTGGGCTGGAGGGTGCTTGGAAGCCGCAGGGGAGCCATTGGGCACCCAGTGCTCTCTGATGGAGAACACTGCAGGCCCGAGCATCCATGAACTCCTCCAAGGCTTTGGAGGGGGAAAGTTGTCCTTAGCAGAAGGCTTCCTGCCTCGTGCAGCAGGCCTTTCTGGATGGCGAAGCTGCAGCTTCCTTGCAGGCTGCTGGTCCAGGGGCATGTGTCCCCTGGTCCAGAGTGCTGTAGGAGGAGCTCCTAGCAAGGGGAGCCAAGCACCTTGTTTCCTTGGCCTAGACTGGGCTGTGCACACAGAGGCCTGCCAGCAGTGAAGACAGCGCAGGCAGCAAGGGGATGTGTCAGGCAGATAAGAGGCAGCAGGAGTCCCACTTGAAAGTGGGGTCATGACTGTTTTGACCCCAGGCTCCAACGGCAACCTGCATACATAGCCTCTGGACCTGCAGCTTCCCAGGAGTGCAAGAGACACACAGGCAACACCCTGTTGCCTTCTCGTATGAACTGTGCTCCATGGAGGTCCTGTTGCCTGGCAGTGGCCTAGGCCAGCACAGACCCTAGGGAGGCCTGGCCCAGCCTGGGATGGGCCGCGACCTAGCAGGGCAATGGGCAAGCCTGGAACTTGAGGCCAGGCTGCAGGCTCATTCCAGGTTGGGCCTGGTGCAGAGAGCCTTGAGCCAGGACCTACAGGGCGAATGCTCAGGCCAGTGGCTTCTCCCTGTAATCCATGTTCCTCACTCGGGCTGCTCTGCTTGTCAGACCCACACTCCCTAGAAGTGTGTTTCTGAGGCATTTGGACAGTTGGGAAGTGGAGGCTCTCCCAACATTGGAGGCCTGCCTTGAACATTGCTCTGCATACTAAGAGGATTCCCTGCACCTCTGGTGCTGGGGAGAGATTTTCTGCACACAGGAGTCATTGGCACACACAGTGTTTCCCCACGGAAAGTGGTGTCAAAAAGCTCCCTTACAGGAATGCAGGGCACTGTCCCTTTGAAGCCCTCAACGCAGCAGGCTGTCATGGACTCAGCTGCAGGCCTTTGTGGCTGCAGAGACTGCAGCTCCTCTGGAGGTTATGGGTCAATTTGCACTCCTCTTTGAGTAAATGAGGCTTGTGGGGTGAGCACCTTGCAAAGAGTGGCAAGCAGCCTGCTCCTTTTGGTGAGATGCACGTGTGGTGAGAGAGGCTTGGCAGCAGAGAAGAAGCAAGAGGGGCAGCCAGGGAGGGGATTTGCATGCAGCTTGGAGGTCCCAGATGTCCTGCTTCCCCACCAGGGAATGCTGGCGATGCCCATCAGGCCCTATTCACAAGTGGGCCCCCAGCTTCTGGATCTGCCCTGTCCCAGCCACGAAAACACACACAGGCCGAACCCTGAGCCCTGCTTAGGGTGACCTTTGCAGCCCAGGTGGTTGGAATGGCACAACTGTGTTAGGGGAGAGGAGGCCCGAGGAGGCCTTCAGGGAGCTGCCACAGCATAGCAGTGCTCCAGAAAAGGCACTCTCCTTTCTGTAGGCTGCATGCACACTCGAGCTGCTGCTTGAGGCAGAGAGAGGACAGCTAGGCGATCCATGGCTGAAGGCAATGCAGAGAGATGTTTTGGTGGGGCGGTGGCTCCATCTGCTGGCTGACAAGCGTGGAAGGAGAAGCCTCATTCCCACTGAGTTCCGGAGGAAGTTTCCAAACATTAGGCACTCTGGGTGCACAAGCTAGGGAGTGCTACTGAGGACTTCCCTCTGGCAACAGAGTGGGCACCAAGGGCATCTGGGCTGGAGGGTGCTTGGAAGCCGCAGGGGAGCCATTGGGCACCCAGTGCTCTCTGATGGAGAACACTGCAGGCCCGAGCATCCATGAACTCCTCCAAGGCTTTGGAGGGGGAAAGTTGTCCTTAGCAGAAGGCTTCCTGCCTCGTGCAGCAGGCCTTTCTGGATGGCGAAGCTGCAGCTTCCTTGCAGGCTGCTGGTCCAGGGGCATGTGTCCCCTGGTCCAGAGTGCTGTAGGAGGAGCTCCTAGCAAGGGGAGCCAAGCACCTTGTTTCCTTGGCCTAGACTGGGCTGTGCACACAGAGGCCTGCCAGCAGTGAAGACAGCGCAGGCAGCAAGGGGATGTGTCAGGCAGATAAGAGGCAGCAGGAGTCCCACTTGAAAGTGGGGTCATGACTGTTTTGACCCCAGGCTCCAACGGCAACCTGCATACATAGCCTCTGGACCTGCAGCTTCCCAGGAGTGCAAGAGACACACAGGCAACACCCTGTTGCCTTCTCGTATGAACTGTGCTCCATGGAGGTCCTGTTGCCTGGCAGTGGCCTAGGCCAGCACAGACCCTAGGGAGGCCTGGCCCAGCCTGGGATGGGCCGCGACCTAGCAGGGCAATGGGCAAGCCTGGAACTTGAGGCCAGGCTGCAGGCTCATTCCAGGTTGGGCCTGGTGCAGAGAGCCTTGAGCCAGGACCTACAGGGCGAATGCTCAGGCCAGTGGCTTCTCCCTGTAATCCATGTTCCTCACTCGGGCTGCTCTGCTTGTCAGACCCACACTCCCTAGAAGTGTGTTTCTGAGGCATTTGGACAGTTGGGAAGTGGAGGCTCTCCCAACATTGGAGGCCTGCCTTGAACATTGCTCTGCATACTAAGAGGATTCCCTGCACCTCTGGTGCTGGGGAGAGATTTTCTGCACACAGGAGTCATTGGCACACACAGTGTTTCCCCACGGAAAGTGGTGTCAAAAAGCTCCCTTACAGGAATGCAGGGCACTGTCCCTTTGAAGCCCTCAACGCAGCAGGCTGTCATGGACTCAGCTGCAGGCCTTTGTGGCTGCAGAGACTGCAGCTCCTCTGGAGGTTATGGGTCAATTTGCACTCCTCTTTGAGTAAATGAGGCTTGTGGGGTGAGCACCTTGCAAAGAGTGGCAAGCAGCCTGCTCCTTTTGGTGAGACGCACGTGTGGTGAGAGAGGCTTGGCAGCAGAGAAGAAGCAAGAGGGGCAGCCAGGGAGGGGATTTGCATGCAGCTTGGAGGTCCCAGATGTCCTGCTTCCCCACCAGGGAATGCTGGCGATGCCCATCAGGCCCTATTCACAAGTGGGCCCCCAGCTTCTGGATCTGCCCTGTCCCAGCCACGAAAACACACACAGGCCAAACCCTGAGCCCTGCTTAGGGTGACCTTTGCAGCCCAGGTGGTTGGAATGGCACAACTGTGTTAGGGGAGAGGAGGCCCGAGGAGGCCTTCAGGGAGCTGCCACAGCATAGCAGTGCTCCAGAAAAGGCACTCTCCTTTCTGTAGGCTGCATGCACACTCGAGCTGCTGCTTGAGGCAGAGAGAGGACAGCTAGGCGATCCATGGCTGAAGGCAATGCAGAGAGATGTTTTGGTGGGGCGGTGGCTCCATCTGCTGGCTGACAAGCGTGGAAGGAGAAGCCTCATTCCCACTGAGTTCCGGAGGAAGTTTCCAAACATTAGGCACTCTGGGTGCACAAGCTAGGGAGTGCTACTGAGGACTTCCCTCTGGCAACAGAGTGGGCACCAAGGGCATCTGGGCTGGAGGGTGCTTGGAAGCCGCAGGGGAGCCATTGGGCACCCAGTGCTCTCTGATGGAGAACACTGCAGGCCCGAGCATCCATGAACTCCTCCAAGGCTTTGGAGGGGGAAAGTTGTCCTTAGCAGAAGGCTTCCTGCCTCGTGCAGCAGGCCTTTCTGGATGGCGAAGCTGCAGCTTCCTTGCAGGCTGCTGGTCCAGGGGCATGTGTCCCCTGGTCCAGAGTGCTGTAGGAGGAGCTCCTAGCAAGGGGAGCCAAGCACCTTGTTTCCTTGGCCTAGACTGGGCTGTGCACACAGAGGCCTGCCAGCAGTGAAGACAGCGCAGGCAGCAAGGGGATGTGTCAGGCAGATAAGAGGCAGCAGGAGTCCCACTTGAAAGTGGGGTCATGACTGTTTTGACCCCAGGCTCCAACGGCAACCTGCATACATAGCCTCTGGACCTGCAGCTTCCCAGGAGTGCAAGAGACACACAGGCAACACCCTGTTGCCTTCTCGTATGAACTGTGCTCCATGGAGGTCCTGTTGCCTGGCAGTGGCCTAGGCCAGCACAGACCCTAGGGAGGCCTGGCCCAGCCTGGGATGGGCCGCGACCTAGCAGGGCAATGGGCAAGCCTGGAACTTGAGGCCAGGCTGCAGGCTCATTCCAGGTTGGGCCTGGTGCAGAGAGCCTTGAGCCAGGACCTACAGGGCGAATGCTCAGGCCAGTGGCTTCTCCCTGTAATCCATGTTCCTCACTCGGGCTGCTCTGCTTGTCAGACCCACACTCCCTAGAAGTGTGTTTCTGAGGCATTTGGACAGTTGGGAAGTGGAGGCTCTCCCAACATTGGAGGCCTGCCTTGAACATTGCTCTGCATACTAAGAGGATTCCCTGCACCTCTGGTGCTGGGGAGAGATTTTCTGCACACAGGAGTCATTGGCACACACAGTGTTTCCCCACGGAAAGTGGTGTCAAAAAGCTCCCTTACAGGAATGCAGGGCACTGTCCCTTTGAAGCCCTCAACGCAGCAGGCTGTCATGGACTCGGCTGCAGGCCTTTGTGGCTGCAGAGACTGCAGCTCCTCTGGAGGTTATGGGTCAATTTGCACTCCTCTTTGAGTAAATGAGGCTTGTGGGGTGAGCACCTTGCAAAGAGTGGCAAGCAGCCTGCTCCTTTTGGTGAGACGCACGTGTGGTGAGAGAGGCTTGGCAGCAGAGAAGAAGCAAGAGGGGCAGCCAGGGAGGGGATTTGCATGCAGCTTGGAGGTCCCAGATGTCCTGCTTCCCCACCAGGGAATGCTGGCGATGCCCATCAGGCCCTATTCACAAGTGGGCCCCCAGCTTCTGGATCTGCCTTGTCCCAGCCACGAAAACACACACAGGCCGAACCCTGAGCCCTGCTTAGGGTGACCTTTGCAGCCAAGGTGGTTGGAATGGCACAACTGTGTTAGGGGAGAGGAGGCCCGAGGAGGCCTTCAGGGAGCTGCCACAGCATAGCAGTGCTCCAGAAAAGGCACTCTCCTTTCTGTAGGCTGCATGCACACTCGAGCTGCTGCTTGAGGCAGAGAGAGGACAGCTAGGCGATCCATGGCTGAAGGCAATGCAGAGAGATGTTTTGGTGGGGCGGTGGCTCCATCTGCTGGCTGACAAGCGTGGAAGGAGAAGCCTCATTCCCACTGAGTTCCGGAGGAAGTTTCCAAACATTAGGCACTCTGGGTGCACAAGCTAGGGAGTGCTACTGAGGACTTCCCTCTGGCAACAGAGTGGGCACCAAGGGCATCTGGGCTGGAGGGTGCTTGGAAGCCGCAGGGGAGCCATTGGGCACCCAGTGCTCTCTGATGGAGAACACTGCAGGCCCGAGCATCCATGAACTCCTCCAAGGCTTTGGAAGGGGAAAGTTGTCCTTAGCAGAAGGCTTCCTGCCTCGTGCAGCAGGCCTTTCTGGATGGCGAAGCTGCAGCTTCCTTGCAGGCTGCTGGTCCAGGGGCATGTGTCCCCTGGTCCAGAGTGCTGTAGGAGGAGCTCCTAGCAAGGGGAGCCAAGCACCTTGTTTCCTTGGCCTAGACTGGGCTGTGCACACAGAGGCCTGCCAGCAGTGAAGACAGCGCAGGCAGCAAGGGGATGTGTCAGGCAGATAAGAGGCAGCAGGAGTCCCACTTGAAAGTGGGGTCATGACTGTTTTGACCCCAGGCTCCAACGGCAACCTGCATACATAGCCTCTGGACCTGCAGCTTCCCAGGAGTGCAAGAGACACACAGGCAACACCCTGTTGCCTTCTCGTATGAACTGTGCTCCATGGAGGTCCTGTTGCCTGGCAGTGGCCTAGGCCAGCACAGACCCTAGGGAGGCCTGGCCCAGCCTGGGATGGGCCGCGACCTAGCAGGGCAATGGGCAAGCCTGGAACTTGAGGCCAGGCTGCAGGCTCATTCCAGGTTGGGCCTGGTGCAGAGAGCCTTGAGCCAGGACCTACAGGGCGAATGCTCAGGCCAGTGGCTTCTCCCTGTAATCCATGTTCCTCACTCGGGCTGCTCTGCTTGTCAGACCCACACTCCCTAGAAGTGTGTTTCTGAGGCATTTGGACAGTTGGGAAGTGGAGGCTCTCCCAACATTGGAGGCCTGCCTTGAACATTGCTCTGCATACTAAGAGGATTCCCTGCACCTCTGGTGCTGGGGAGAGATTTTCTGCACACAGGAGTCATTGGCACACACAGTGTTTCCCCACGGAAAGTGGTGTCAAAAAGCTCCCTTACAGGAATGCAGGGCACTGTCCCTTTGAAGCCCTCAACGCAGCAGGCTGTCATGGACTCAGCTGCAGGCCTTTGTGGCTGCAGAGACTGCAGCTCCTCTGGAGGTTATGGGTCAATTTGCACTCCTCTTTGAGTAAATGAGGCTTGTGGGGTGAGCACCTTGCAAAGAGTGGCAAGCGGCCTGCTCCTTTTGGTGAGATGCACGTGTGGTGAGAGAGGCTTGGCAGCAGAGAAGAAGCAAGAGGGGCAGCCAGGGAGGGGATTTGCATGCAGCTTGGAGGTCCCAGATGTCCTGCTTCCCCACCAGGGAATGCTGGCGATGCCCATCAGGCCCTATTCACAAGTGGGCCCCCAGCTTCTGGATCTGCCCTGTCCCAGCCACGAAAACACACACAGGCCGAACCCTGAGCCCTGCTTAGGGTGACCTTTGCAGCCCAGGTGGTTGGAATGGCACAACTGTGTTAGGGGAGAGGAGGCCCGAGGAGGCCTTCAGGGAGCTGCCACAGCATAGCAGTGCTCCAGAAAAGGCACTCTCCTTTCTGTAGGCTGCATGCACACTCGAGCTGCTGCTTGAGGCAGAGAGAGGACAGCTAGGCGATCCATGGCTGAAGGCAATGCAGAGAGATGTTTTGGTGGGGCGGTGGCTCCATCTGCTGGCTGACAAGCGTGGAAGGAGAAGCCTCATTCCCACTGAGTTCCGGAGGAAGTTTCCAAACATTAGGCACTCTGGGTGCACAAGCTAGGGAGTGCTACTGAGGACTTCCCTCTGGCAACAGAGTGGGCACCAAGGGCATCTGGGCTGGAGGGTGCTTGGAAGCCGCAGGGGAGCCATTGGGCACCCAGTGCTCTCTGATGGAGAACACTGCAGGCCCGAGCATCCATGAACTCCTCCAAGGCTTTGGAGGGGGAAAGTTGTCCTTAGCAGAAGGCTTCCTGCCTCGTGCAGCAGGCCTTTCTGGATGGCGAAGCTGCAGCTTCCTTGCAGGCTGCTGGTCCAGGGGCATGTGTCCCCTGGTCCAGAGTGCTGTAGGAGGAGCTCCTAGCAAGGGGAGCCAAGCACCTTGTTTCCTTGGCCTAGACTGGGCTGTGCACACAGAGGCCTGCCAGCAGTGAAGACAGCGCAGGCAGCAAGGGGATGTGTCAGGCAGATAAGAGGCAGCAGGAGTCCCACTTGAAAGTGGGGTCATGACTGTTTTGACCCCAGGCTCCAACGGCAACCTGCATACATAGCCTCTGGACCTGCAGCTTCCCAGGAGTGCAAGAGACACACAGGCAACACCCTGTTGCCTTCTCGTATGAACTGTGCTCCATGGAGGTCCTGTTGCCTGGCAGTGGCCTAGGCCAGCACAGACCCTAGGGAGGCCTGGCCCAGCCTGGGATGGGCCGCGACCTAGCAGGGCAATGGGCAAGCCTGGAACTTGAGGCCAGGCTGCAGGCTCATTCCAGGTTGGGCCTGGTGCAGAGAGCCTTGAGCCAGGACCTACAGGGCGAATGCTCAGGCCAGTGGCTTCTCCCTGTAATCCATGTTCCTCACTCGGGCTGCTCTGCTTGTCAGACCCACACTCCCTAGAAGTGTGTTTCTGAGGCATTTGGACAGTTGGGAAGTGGAGGCTCTCCCAACATTGGAGGCCTGCCTTGAACATTGCTCTGCATACTAAGAGGATTCCCTGCACCTCTGGTGCTGGGGAGAGATTTTCTGCACACAGGAGTCATTGGCACACACAGTGTTTCCCCACGGAAAGTGGTGTCAAAAAGCTCCCTTACAGGAATGCAGGGCACTGTCCCTTTGAAGCCCTCAACGCAGCAGGCTGTCATGGACTCAGCTGCAGGCCTTTGTGGCTGCAGAGACTGCAGCTCCTCTGGAGGTTATGGGTCAATTTGCACTCCTCTTTGAGTAAATGAGGCTTGTGGGGTGAGCACCTTGCAAAGAGTGGCAAGCAGCCTGCTCCTTTTGGTGAGACGCACGTGTGGTGAGAGAGGCTTGGCAGCAGAGAAGAAGCAAGAGGGGCAGCCAGGGAGGGGATTTGCATGCAGCTTGGAGGTCCCAGATGTCCTGCTTCCCCACCAGGGAATGCTGGCGATGCCCATCAGGCCCTATTCACAAGTGGGCCCCCAGCTTCTGGATCTGCCCTGTCCCAGCCACGAAAACACACACAGGCCAAACCCTGAGCCCTGCTTAGGGTGACCTTTGCAGCCCAGGTGGTTGGAATGGCACAACTGTGTTAGGGGAGAGGAGGCCCGAGGAGGCCTTCAGGGAGCTGCCACAGCATAGCAGTGCTCCAGAAAAGGCACTCTCCTTTCTGTAGGCTGCATGCACACTCGAGCTGCTGCTTGAGGCAGAGAGAGGACAGCTAGGCGATCCATGGCTGAAGGCAATGCAGAGAGATGTTTTGGTGGGGCGGTGGCTCCATCTGCTGGCTGACAAGCGTGGAAGGAGAAGCCTCATTCCCACTGAGTTCCGGAGGAAGTTTCCAAACATTAGGCACTCTGGGTGCACAAGCTAGGGAGTGCTACTGAGGACTTCCCTCTGGCAACAGAGTGGGCACCAAGGGCATCTGGGCTGGAGGGTGCTTGGAAGCCGCAGGGGAGCCATTGGGCACCCAGTGCTCTCTGATGGAGAACACTGCAGGCCCGAGCATCCATGAACTCCTCCAAGGCTTTGGAGGGGGAAAGTTGTCCTTAGCAGAAGGCTTCCTGCCTCGTGCAGCAGGCCTTTCTGGATGGCGAAGCTGCAGCTTCCTTGCAGGCTGCTGGTCCAGGGGCATGTGTCCCCTGGTCCAGAGTGCTGTAGGAGGAGCTCCTAGCAAGGGGAGCCAAGCACCTTGTTTCCTTGGCCTAGACTGGGCTGTGCACACAGAGGCCTGCCAGCAGTGAAGACAGCGCAGGCAGCAAGGGGATGTGTCAGGCAGATAAGAGGCAGCAGGAGTCCCACTTGAAAGTGGGGTCATGACTGTTTTGACCCCAGGCTCCAACGGCAACCTGCATACATAGCCTCTGGACCTGCAGCTTCCCAGGAGTGCAAGAGACACACAGGCAACACCCTGTTGCCTTCTCGTATGAACTGTGCTCCATGGAGGTCCTGTTGCCTGGCAGTGGCCTAGGCCAGCACAGACCCTAGGGAGGCCTGGCCCAGCCTGGGATGGGCCGCGACCTAGCAGGGCAATGGGCAAGCCTGGAACTTGAGGCCAGGCTGCAGGCTCATTCCAGGTTGGGCCTGGTGCAGAGAGCCTTGAGCCAGGACCTACAGGGCGAATGCTCAGGCCAGTGGCTTCTCCCTGTAATCCATGTTCCTCACTCGGGCTGCTCTGCTTGTCAGACCCACACTCCCTAGAAGTGTGTTTCTGAGGCATTTGGACAGTTGGGAAGTGGAGGCTCTCCCAACATTGGAGGCCTGCCTTGAACATTGCTCTGCATACTAAGAGGATTCCCTGCACCTCTGGTGCTGGGGAGAGATTTTCTGCACACAGGAGTCATTGGCACACACAGTGTTTCCCCACGGAAAGTGGTGTCAAAAAGCTCCCTTACAGGAATGCAGGGCACTGTCCCTTTGAAGCCCTCAACGCAGCAGGCTGTCATGGACTCGGCTGCAGGCCTTTGTGGCTGCAGAGACTGCAGCTCCTCTGGAGGTTATGGGTCAATTTGCACTCCTCTTTGAGTAAATGAGGCTTGTGGGGTGAGCACCTTGCAAAGAGTGGCAAGCAGCCTGCTCCTTTTGGTGAGACGCACGTGTGGTGAGAGAGGCTTGGCAGCAGAGAAGAAGCAAGAGGGGCAGCCAGGGAGGGGATTTGCATGCAGCTTGGAGGTCCCAGATGTCCTGCTTCCCCACCAGGGAATGCTGGCGATGCCCATCAGGCCCTATTCACAAGTGGGCCCCCAGCTTCTGGATCTGCCTTGTCCCAGCCACGAAAACACACACAGGCCGAACCCTGAGCCCTGCTTAGGGTGACCTTTGCGGCCCAGGTGGTTGGAATGGCACAACTGTGTTAGGGGAGAGGAGGCCCGAGGAGGCCTTCAGGGAGCTGCCACAGCATAGCAGTGCTCCAGAAAAGGCACTCTCCTTTCTGTAGGCTGCATGCACACTCGAGCTGCTGCTTGAGGCAGAGAGAGGACAGCTAGGCGATCCATGGCTGAAGGCAATGCAGAGAGATGTTTTGGTGGGGCGGTGGCTCCATCTGCTGGCTGACAAGCGTGGAAGGAGAAGCCTCATTCCCACTGAGTTCCGGAGGAAGTTTCCAAACATTAGGCACTCTGGGTGCACAAGCTAGGGAGTGCTACTGAGGACTTCCCTCTGGCAACAGAGTGGGCACCAAGGGCATCTGGGCTGGAGGGTGCTTGGAAGCCGCAGGGGAGCCATTGGGCACCCAGTGCTCTCTGATGGAGAACACTGCAGGCCCGAGCATCCATGAACTCCTCCAAGGCTTTGGAGGGGGAAAGTTGTCCTTAGCAGAAGGCTTCCTGCCTCGTGCAGCAGGCCTTTCTGGATGGCGAAGCTGCAGCTTCCTTGCAGGCTGCTGGTCCAGGGGCATGTGTCCCCTGGTCCAGAGTGCTGTAGGAGGAGCTCCTAGCAAGGGGAGCCAAGCACCTTGTTTCCTTGGCCTAGACTGGGCTGTGCACACAGAGGCCTGCCAGCAGTGAAGACAGCGCAGGCAGCAAGGGGATGTGTCAGGCAGATAAGAGGCAGCAGGAGTCCCACTTGAAAGTGGGGTCATGACTGTTTTGACCCCAGGCTCCAACGGCAACCTGCATACATAGCCTCTGGACCTGCAGCTTCCCAGGAGTGCAAGAGACACACAGGCAACACCCTGTTGCCTTCTCGTATGAACTGTGCTCCATGGAGGTCCTGTTGCCTGGCAGTGGCCTAGGCCAGCACAGACCCTAGGGAGGCCTGGCCCAGCCTGGGATGGGCCGCGAACTAGCAGGGCAATGGGCAAGCCTGGAACTTGAGGCCAGGCTGCAGGCTCATTCCAGGTTGGGCCTGGTGCAGAGAGCCTTGAGCCAGGACCTACAGGGCGAATGCTCAGGCCAGTGGCTTCTCCCTGTAATCCATGTTCCTCACTCGGGCTGCTCTGCTTGTCAGACCCACACTCCCTAGAAGTGTGTTTCTGAGGCATTTGGACAGTTGGGAAGTGGAGGCTCTCCCAACATTGGAGGCCTGCCTTGAACATTGCTCTGCATACTAAGAGGATTCCCTGCACCTCTGGTGCTGGGGAGAGATTTTCTGCACACAGGAGTCATTGGCACACACAGTGTTTCCCCACGGAAAGTGGTGTCAAAAAGCTCCCTTACAGGAATGCAGGGCACTGTCCCTTTGAAGCCCTCAACGCAGCAGGCTGTCATGGACTCAGCTGCAGGCCTTTGTGGCTGCAGAGACTGCAGCTCCTCTGGAGGTTATGGGTCAATTTGCACTCCTCTTTGAGTAAATGAGGCTTGTGGGGTGAGCACCTTGCAAAGAGTGGCAAGCAGCCTGCTCCTTTTGGTGAGACGCACGTGTGGTGAGAGAGGCTTGGCAGCAGAGAAGAAGCAAGAGGGGCAGCCAGGGAGGGGATTTGCATGCAGCTTGGAGGTCCCAGATGTCCTGCTTCCCCACCAGGGAATGCTGGCGATGCCCATCAGGCCCTATTCACAAGTGGGCCCCCAGCTTCTGGATCTGCCCTGTCCCAGCCACGAAAACACACACAGGCCGAACCCTGAGCCCTGCTTAGGGTGACCTTTGCAGCCCAGGTGGTTGGAATGGCACAACTGTGTTAGGGGAGAGGAGGCCCGAGGAGGCCTTCAGGGAGCTGCCACAGCATAGCAGTGCTCCAGAAAAGGCACTCTCCTTTCTGTAGGCTGCATGCACACTCGAGCTGCTGCTTGAGGCAGAGAGAGGACAGCTAGGCGATCCATGGCTGAAGGCAATGCAGAGAGATGTTTTGGTGGGGCGGTGGCTCCATCTGCTGGCTGACAAGCGTGGAAGGAGAAGCCTCATTCCCACTGAGTTCCGGAGGAAGTTTCCAAACATTAGGCACTCTGGGTGCACAAGCTAGGGAGTGCTACTGAGGACTTCCCTCTGGCAACAGAGTGGGCACCAAGGGCATCTGGGCTGGAGGGTGCTTGGAAGCCGCAGGGGAGCCATTGGGCACCCAGTGCTCTCTGATGGAGAACACTGCAGGCCCGAGCATCCATGAACTCCTCCAAGGCTTTGGAGGGGGAAAGTTGTCCTTAGCAGAAGGCTTCCTGCCTCGTGCAGCAGGCCTTTCTGGATGGCGAAGCTGCAGCTTCCTTGCAGGCTGCTGGTCCAGGGGCATGTGTCCCCTGGTCCAGAGTGCTGTAGGAGGAGCTCCTAGCAAGGGGAGCCAAGCACCTTGTTTCCTTGGCCTAGACTGGGCTGTGCACACAGAGGCCTGCCAGCAGTGAAGACAGCGCAGGCAGCAAGGGGATGTGTCAGGCAGATAAGAGGCAGCAGGAGTCCCACTTGAAAGTGGGGTCATGACTGTTTTGACCCCAGGCTCCAACGGCAACCTGCATACATAGCCTCTGGACCTGCAGCTTCCCAGGAGTGCAAGAGACACACAGGCAACACCCTGTTGCCTTCTCGTATGAACTGTGCTCCATGGAGGTCCTGTTGCCTGGCAGTGGCCTAGGCCAGCACAGACCCTAGGGAGGCCTGGCCCAGCCTGGGATGGGCCGCGACCTAGCAGGGCAATGGGCAAGCCTGGAACTTGAGGCCAGGCTGCAGGCTCATTCCAGGTTGGGCCTGGTGCAGAGAGCCTTGAGCCAGGACCTACAGGGCGAATGCTCAGGCCAGTGGCTTCTCCCTGTAATCCATGTTCCTCACTCGGGCTGCTCTGCTTGTCAGACCCACACTCCCTAGAAGTGTGTTTCTGAGGCATTTGGACAGTTGGGAAGTGGAGGCTCTCCCAACATTGGAGGCCTGCCTTGAACATTGCTCTGCATACTAAGAGGATTCCCTGCACCTCTGGTGCTGGGGAGAGATTTTCTGCACACAGGAGTCATTGGCACACACAGTGTTTCCCCACGGAAAGTGGTGTCAAAAAGCTCCCTTACAGGAATGCAGGGCACTGTCCCTTTGAAGCCCTCAACGCAGCAGGCTGTCATGGACTCGGCTGCAGGCCTTTGTGGCTGCAGAGACTGCAGCTCCTCTGGAGGTTATGGGTCAATTTGCACTCCTCTTTGAGTAATGAGGCTTGTGGGGTGAGCACCTTGCAAAGAGTGGCAAGCAGCCTGCTCCTTTTGGTGAGATGCACGTGTGGTGAGAGAGGCTTGGCAGCAGAGAAGAAGCAAGAGGGGCAGCGCAGGGAGGGGATTTGCATGCAGCTTGGAGGTCCCAGATGTCCTGCTTCCCCACCAGGGAATGCTGGCGATGCCCATCAGGCCTATTCACAAGTGGGCCCCCAGCTTCTGGATCTGCCCTGTCCCAGCCACGAAAACACACACAGGCCGAACCCTGAGCCCTGCTTAGGGTGACCTTTGCAGCCCAGGTGGTTGAATGGCACAACTGTGTTAGGGGAGAGGAGGGCCCGAGGAGGCCTTCAGGGAGCTGCCACAGCATAGCAGTGCTCCAGAAAAGGCACTCTCCTTTCTGTAGGCTGCATGCACACTCGAGCTGCTGCTTGAGGCAGAGAGAGGACAGCTAGGCGATCCATGGCTGAAGCAATGCAGAGAGATGTTTTGGTGGGGCGGTGGCTCCATCTGCTGGCTGACAAGCGTGGAAGGAGAAAGCCTCATTCCCACTGAGTTCCGGAGGAAGTTTCCAAACATTAGGCACTCTGGGTGCACAAGCTAGGGAGTGCTACTGAGGACTTCCCTCTGGCAACAGAGTGGGCACCAAGGGGCATCTGGGCTGGAGGGTGCTTGGAAGCCGCAGGGGAGCCATTGGGCACCCAGTGCTCTCTGATGGAGAACACTGCAGGCCCGAGCATCCATGAACTCCTCCAAGGCTTTGGAGGGGGAAAGTTGTCCTTAGCAGAAGGCTTCCTGCCTCGTGCAGGCAGGCCTTTCTGGATGGCGAAGCTGCAGCTTCCTTGCAGGCTGCTGGTCCAGGGGCATGTGTCCCCTGGTCCAGAGTGCTGTAGGAGGAGCTCCTAGCAAGGGGAGCCAAGCACCTTGTTTCCTTGGCCTAGACTGGGCTGTGCACACAGAGGCCTGCCAGCAGTGAAGACAGCGCAGGCAGCAATGGGGATGTGTCAGGCAGATAAAGAGGCAGCAGGAGTCCCACTTGAAAGTGGGGTCATGACTGTTTTGACCCCAGGCTCCAACGGCAACCTGCATACATAGCCTCTGGACCTGCAGCTTCCCAGGAGTGCAAGAGACACACAGGCAACACCCTGTTGCCTTCTCGTATGAACTGTGCTCCATGGAGGTCCTGTTGCCTGGCAGTGGCCTAGGCCAGCACAGACCCTAGGGAGGCCTGGGCCCAGCCTGGGATGGGCCGCGACCTAGCAGGGCAATGGGCAAGCCTGGAACTTGAGGCCAGGCTGCAGGCTCATTCAGGTTGGGCCCTGGTGCAGAGAGCCTTGAGCCAGGACCTACAGGGCGAATGCTCAGGCCAGTGGCTTCTCCCTGTAATCCATGTTCCTCACTCGGGCTGCTCTGCTTGTCAGACCCACACTCCCTAGAAGTGTGTTTTCTGAGGCATTTGGACAGTTGGGAAGTGGAGGCTCTCCCAACATTGGAGGCCTGCCTTGAACGGGAAAATTGCTCTGCATACTAAGAGGATTCCCTGCACCTCTGGTGCTGGGGAGAGATTTTCTGCACACAGGAGTCATTGGCACACACAGTGTTTCCCCACGGAAAGTGGTGTCAAAAAGCTCCCTTACAGGAATGCAGGGCACTGTCCCTTTGAAGCCCTCAACGCAGCAGGCTGTCATGGACTCGGCTGCAGGCCTTTGTGCTGCAGAGACTGCAGCTCCTCTGGAGGTTATGGGTCAATTTGCACTCCTCTTTGTGTAAATGAGGCTTGTGGGGTGAGCACCTTGCAAAGAGTGGCAAGCAGCCTGCTCCCTTTTGGTGAGACGCACGTGTGTGAGAGAGGCTTGGCAGCAGAGAAGAAGCAAGAGGGGCAGCCAGGGAGGGGATTTGCATGCAGCTTGGAGGTTCCAGATGTCCTGCTTCCCACCAGGGAATGCTGGCGATGCCCATCAGCCCTATTCACAAGTGGGGCCCCAGCTTCTGGATCTGCCCTGTCCCAGCCACGAAAACACACACAGGCCGAACCCTGAGCCCTGCTTAGGGTGACCTTTGCAGCCAAGGTGGTTGGATGGCACAACTGTGTTAGGGGAGAGGAGGCCCGAGGAGGCCGTCAGGGAGCTGCCACAGCATAGCAGTGCTCCAGAAAAGGCACTCTCCTTTCTGTAGGCTGCATGCACACTCGAGCTGCTGCTTGAGCAGAGAGAGGACAGCTAGGCGATCCATGCTGAAGGCAATGCAGAGAGATGTTTGGTGGGGTGGTGGCTCCATCTGCTGGCTGACAAGCGTGGAAGGAGAAGCCTCATTCCCACTGAGTTCCGGAGGAAGTTTCCAAACATTAGGCACTCTGGGTGCACAAGCTAGGGAGTGCTACTGAGGACTTCCCCTGGCACAGAGTGGGCACCAACAGCATCTGGGCTGGAGGGTGCTTGGAAGCCGCAGGGGAGCCATTGGGCACCCAGTGCTCTCTGATGGAGAACACTGCAGGCCCGAGCATCCATGAACTCCTCCAAGGCTTTGGAGGGGGAAAGTTGTCCTAGCAGAAGGCTTCCTGCCTCGTGCAGCAGGCCTTTCTGGATGGCGAAGCTGCAGCTTCCTTGCAGGCTGCTGGTCCAGGGGCATGTGTCCCCTGGTCCAGAGTGCTGTAGGAGGAGCTCCTAGCAAGGGGAGCCAAGCACCTTGTTTCCTTGGCCTAGACTGGGCTGTGCACACAGAGGCCTGCCAGCAGTGAAGACAGCGCAGGCAGCAAGGGGATGTGTCAGGCAGATAAGAGGCAGCAGGAGTCCCACTTGAAAGTGGGGTCATGACTGTTTTGACCCAGGCTCCAACGGCAACCTGCATACATAGCCTCTGGACCTGCAGCTTCCCAGGAGTGCAAGAGACACACAGGCAACACCCTGTTGCCTTCTCGTATGAACTGTGCTCCATGGAGGTCCTGTTGCCTGGCAGTGCCTAGGCCAGCACAGACCCTAGGGGAGGCCTGGCCCAGCCTGGGATGGGCCGCGACCTAGCAGGGCAATGGGCAAGCCTGGAACTTGAGGCCAGGCCTGCAGGCTCATTCCAGGTTGGGCCTGGTGCAGAGAGCCTTGAGCCAGGACCTACAGGGCGAATGCTCAGGCCAGTGGCTTCTCCCTGTAATCCATGTTCCTCACTCGGGCTGCTCTGCTTGTCAGACCCACACTCCCTTGAAGTGTGTTTCTGAGGCATTTGGACAGTTGGGAAGTGGAGGCTCTCCAACATTGGAGGCCTGCCTTGAACATTGCTCTGCATACTAAGAGGATTCCCTGCACCTCTGGTGCTGGGGAGAGATTTTCTGCACACAGGAGTCATTGGCACACACAGTGTTTCCCCACGGAAAGTGGTGTCTAAAAGCTCCCTTACAGGAATGCAGGGCACTGTCCCTTTGAAGCCCTCAACGCAGCAGGCTGTCATGGACTCGGCTGCAGGCCTTTGTGGCTGCAGAGACTGCAGCTCCTCTGGAGGTTATGGGTCAATTTGCACTCCTCTTTGAGTAAATGAGGCTTGTGGGGTGAGCACCTTGCAAAGAGTGGCAAGCAGCCTGCTCCTTTTGGTGAGACGCACGTGTGGTGAGAGAGGCTTGGCAGCAGAGAAGAAGCAAGAGGGGCAGCCAGGGAGGGATTTGCATGCAGCTTGGAGGTCCCAGATGTCCCTGCTTCCCCACCAGGGAATGCCTGGCGATGCCCATCAGGCCCCTATTCACAAAGTGGGGCCCCAGCTTCTGGATCTGCCCTGTCCCAGCCACGAAACACACACAGGCCGAACCCTGAGCCCTGCTTAGGGTGACCTTTGCAGCCAAGGTGGTTGAATGGCACAACTGTGTTAGGGGAGAGGAGGCCCGAGGAGGCCTTCAGGGAGCTGCCACAGCATAGCAGTGCTCCAGAAAAGGCACTCTCCTTTCTGTAGGCTGCATGCACACTCGAGCTGCTGCTTGAGGCAGAGAGAGGACAGCTAGGCGATCCATGGCTGAAGGCAATGCAGAGAGATGTTTGGTGGGGTGGTGGCTCCATCTGCTGGCTGACAAGCGTGGAAGGAGAAGCCTCATTCCCACTGAGTTCCGGAGGAAGTTTCCAAACATTAGGCACTCTGGGTGCACAAGCTAGGGAGTGCTACTGAGGACTTCCCTCTGGCAACAGAGTGGGCACCAAGGGCATCTGGGCTGGAGGGTGCTTGGAAGCCACAGGGGAGCCATTGGGCACCAGTGCTCTCTGATGGAGAACACTGCAGGCCCGAGCATCCATGACTCCTCAAGGCTTTGGAGGGGAAAGTTGTCCTTAGCAGAAGGCTTCCTGCCTCGTGCAGCAGGCCTTTCTGGATGGCGAAGCTGCAGCTTCCTTGCAGGCTGCTGGTCCAGGGGCATGTGTCCCCTGTCCAGAGTGCTGTAGGAGGAGCTCCTAGCAAGGGGAGCCAAGCACCTTGTTTCCTTGGCCTAGACTGGGCTGTGCACACAGAGGCCTGCCAGCAGTGAAGACAGCGCAGGCAGCAAGGGGATGTGTCAGGCAGATAAGAGGCAGCAGGAGTCCCACTTGAAAGTGGGGTCATGACTGTTTTGACCCCAGGCTCCAACGGCAACCTGCATACATAGCCTCTGGACCTGCAGCTTCCCAGGAGTGCAAGAGACACACAGGCAACACCCTGTTGCCTTCTCGTATGAACTGTGCTCCATGGAGGTCCTGTTGCCTGGCAGTGGCCTAGGCCAGCACAGACCCTAGGGAGGCTGGCCCAGCCCTGGGATGGGCCGCGACCTAGCAGGGCAATGGGCAAGCCTGGAACTTGAGGCCAGGCTGCAGGCTCATTCCAGGTTGGGCCTGGTGCAGAGAGCCTTCAGCCAGGACCTACAGGGCGAATGCTCAGGCCAGTGGCTTCTCCCTGTAATCCATGTTCCTCACTCGGGCTGCTCTGCTTGTCAGACCCACACTCCCTAGAAGTGTGTTTCTGAGGCATTTGGACAGTTGGGAAGTGGAGGCTCTCCCAACATTGGAGGCCTGCCTTGAACATTGCTCTGCATACTAAGAGGATTCCCTGCACCTCTGGTGCTGGGGAGAGATTTTCTGCACACAGGAGTCATTGGCACACACAGTGTTTCCCCCGGAAAGTGGTGTCAAAAAGCTCCCTTACAGGAATGCAGGGCACTGTCCCTTTGAAGCCCTCAACGCAGCAGGCTGTCATGGACTCAGCTGCAGGCCTTTGTGGCTGCAGAGACTGCAGCTCCTCTGGAGGTTATGGGTCAATTTGCACTCCTCTTTGAGTAAATGAGGCTTGTGGGGTGAGCACCTTGCAAAGAGTGGCAAGCAGCCTGCTCCTTTTGGTGAGATGCACGTGTGGTGAGAGAGGCTTGGCAGCAGAGAAGAAGCAAGAGGGGCAGCCAGGGAGGGGATTTGCATGCAGCTTGGAGGTCCCAGATGTCCTGCTTCCCCACCAGGGGAATGCTGGCGATGCCCATCAGGCCCTATTCACAAGTGGGCCCCCAGCTTCTGGATCTGCCCTGTCCCAGCCACGAAAACACACACAGGCCGAACCCTGAGCCCTGCTTAGGGTGACCTTTGCAGCCCAGGTGGTTGGAATGGCACAACTGTGTTAGGGAGAGGAGGCCCGAGGAGGCCTTCAGGGAGCTGCCACAGCATAGCAGTGCTCCAGAAAAGGCACTCTCCTTTCTGTAGGCTGCATGCACACTCGAGCTGCTGCTTGAGGCAGAGAGAGGACAGCTAGGCGATCCATGGCTGAAGGCAATGCAGAGAGATGTTTTGGTGGGGCGGTGGCTCCATCTGCTGGCTGACAAGCGTGGAAGGAGAAGCCTCATTCCCACTGAGTTCCGGAGGAAGTTTCCAAACATTAGGCACTCTGGGTGCACAAGCTAGGGAGTGCTACTGAGGACTTCCCTCTGGCAACAGAGTGGGCACCAAGGGCATCTGGGCTGGAGGGTGCTTGGAAGCCTCAGGGGAGCCATTGGGCACCCAGTGCTCTCTGATGGAGAACACTGCAGGCCCGAGCATCCATGAACTCCTCCAAGGCTTTGGAGGGGGAAAGTTGTCCTTAGCAGAAGGCTTCCCTGCCTCGTGCAGCAGGCCTTTCTGGATGGCGAAGCTGCAGCTTCCTTGCAGGCTGCTGGTCCCAGGGGCATGTGTCCCCTGGTCCAGAGTGCTGTAGGAGGAGCTCCTAGCAAGGGGAGCCAAGCACCTTGTTTCCTTGGCCTAGACTGGGCTGTGCACACAGAGGCCTGCCAGCAGTGAAGACAGCGCAGGCAGCAAGGGGATGTGTCAGGCAGATAAGAGGCAGCAGGGAGCTCCCACTTGAAAGTGGGGTCATGACTGTTTTGACCCCAGGCTCCAACGGCAACCTGCATACATAGCCTCTGGACCTGCAGCTTCCCAGGAGTGCAAGAGACACACAGGCAAACACCCTGTTGCCTTCTCGTA